>NW_028239614.1:0-43533 GCF_047967505.1 Dipteris shenzhenensis | reverse complement strand
TATCAAGATTATCTATCTATTTCCCGATTCAATCCGGTGAAAGAGGATCCGGGAAGTTCGACAGAAGAAACTGACGTGGATGAGAAGTGAGAGATAACACCTCGCTCCAACTACTGGTCCTGCTTAAGCCACAACGAAATGAAAAAATCACCCATGGTTTTTTGGGGGGGGGGGGGCGCATTACCCAATCCATAGATTCCCAACCTATCCCGATACTACGACTTTTTCCTTTCCTCCATTGGATTATTATGCGGAGGAATTCTTATCTTTCAAGGTTGGCGCTTAGATCCGATTCTACTATTATCTGAAATACTTTTAAGTGGAACTGCAATATTTCCTATTGCTGAAAATTTATATCTACGTAGAGAAGAGATCGAGGCATTTGATGAATCTAACCAGCGGATATCCAATAGGGGTCGTTTGGAAACTACCTGGTTGACTCCCCCTCCCGGGAGAGAAGATTCCTACAGAGAGTTGAGATTGGGGGGGGGGGTGAATTCTCCCATAAATGGAAGGGAATTAGTTATACCATATGTGTTTCCTACGAAGAAGCAAGAGATTCTAGAGGGGGTCGAATCGTTGGGCCCCACCCCAACGATTCACATCTCCCGGATTCTACTATACTAGGAGGAGTAGTGTAAATTACTCACTGCGATCCACTTCTTCCCCGAACCACAGGTGAAAGAGAGAATGTAGGAGTCACCATCGGAGCAGCCCAAGCAATACTAACCATATCCGTGGTCGTAATTCCTATCCCTTCAATTCAATTCTATTGAATTCCTTTTCCTCCAACTACTGGGTGCTTATATGGATGAACCCGAATCGAAGTCAGTAACATATCGTACATGGGAATCAATTTCTGTTTCATATGATACCCGAGTGGGAGGAGGTAATAAGAGTGCGGATCCGTCCACCAATATATTTTATAATGTTACCAAGTCCCAATCCCCGAGGGGTTGTCAATCCATATAATTTACTCCTCGATTCCTGATACACTAAGATCAGGATTGCCTATCCGTGGCATATCCGGATACATCTAGCGTGATAGGCCATAATATACTATGGAGCATCTCGATTTGTGTCCGGGTCTGGCGCGGTAGTCAATCCCGAAATCGTCGAAATTATTGATACTGGCACAACAAGGCGACACCCAGATTCGAACTGGGGGATGAAGGATTTGCAGTCCTTTGTCTTACCACTTGACTATATCGCCCTTCTTTCACCTGCATCGAGGCACATGATTGATAGATGGGGGACTCGATATTAAGTATACCACTGAATGGGAATATTAGCAAGCTGCTCATTTTTCTGTATCGGATTGAGCTCGTAAGTATGTCGGATACTAGAAACCTTTTCTCCCCATCCAATCAATTTGATGGGTTAGGAAACCTTGCTGCCCACCCCCCCACTTCCACACACATCCTTTTTATACTATGCATCCCCAGGCAGCCAACACCAATTTTTCCCTAGATTGCTCCACTATCCTCTGACTTACTCGGATCCCTACTGCCCACCCCCTGGTCTTGTTTTCCCTCCTAACACTCTTGGAAATATCTAACGGATCCTTCACGCTCCCCACCCCCCAGAAATGGTTCGCATAGATACCGGGTTCTACTTCGAAAAGTTTTTCCCTTCCTTGTCAATTTCACCCTCCCCACATTGATATTGACACTCCGTGGCAACAGCAGGTAGATATTATTAGGTCGTCCACCTTTAGGGATAGATTCTCGAATCTCAATAGTTCTTCTGATCCACCTCGGGTTGGGGGGGGGAGGGGTAAACCAACGATTTGACACAATGGATTGATTTTCAGTAGTATGTGAAGTGATATTCCCCGTATCAATGTTTACCGGATTGCTGTTCCACGAATCGATACTTCACGGCGCAAAAACTGGTTCTTCGCGGTAGTTGCTTCGCAGCGAGAATCGCAACAACTGCGCCAATTGTATCAATTATGCTGACGTTAATGCCTCCAGCGTCTTCTGGAGATCCAGCGAAGTGAATCTGTCTAACTAGGCACCTAGAATCTTTGTGATTTCGTGTCGAGAATCCCCATTCTCGTTGTGTCTCACCTTACCCCCACTCACCATATCGGTGGAATGACGGAATCGAGCCGATGGTTGATAAGTGGATGATAAAGATTTTTTGGGTGCAGGGAAGTCTTCCATCAGATCATTTTGAAATCCATTTATAGTTTGTTTGACACCTCCAATACCTCAAGAACCGCTGATGATGGTGGTATCTCCTTGGCCAACTCGGGAACAGTCTTCATCGGGAGAATCTACCAAATTCAATCCCTCACCCGGGAGAAAGAGAGGGGAGGGGGGATGCGAGGGAGAAGGAATCACTAAATGAATTGATGAATAGGTATAGGAGGGTTTCGCACGAGGATAAGATTTCAGTACAACATCAATAGGAGATAGGGAGATGTTCGTATTGCCAGAACTTGGATGAATTCAATTTGAGGGATTCAACTGCTTTGTTCATGAAAGATCATTTGAAGAACCTGATGATTTCCCAGAGATTGAAGATACGGATAAGGAAGTCGAATTCTAATCAATTAGTGAATAGTATCGATTGTCGGAACCTCCGATTGGGAGGAGAGAGGCTACATATCAATGTATCACATATTCATCCGATCCATATGTACCAGCTTAATTGATTCGGAAGAGAAGCGGAATAGTAGAAGAACAGGATGTGTTTCTCGGATCTATTCCCTCGATGACCTCCCAAGGAACATTTATAATCAATGGAATTGCTAGAGTTTTGATTAACTAGATATTGAGGAGTCTTGGTGTTTACCACAACCGCGAGTTGGACCACAGGGGATTTTTCACATATACCAGCATGATCATTTCGGATTGGGGAGGAAGATTCAAACCAGAAATAGATAGAAAGAGTAGGATATGGATTCGTATCAGCAGGAAACGAAAGATATCCATTTTGGTTCTACTTCTAGCTATGGGACTGAGTACGGAGGATATCCCGCGGAATGTACGTTATCCTAAGATTTTTCTGAATCTACTCAGAGAATCGAGAGAAACTATCGAATCTTCGGAAGATGCTATGCTAGAACTTTACAAACATCTATACTCTCCGGGAGTCGATGTGGTGTCTTCAGAATCCATATTCCAGGAATTGCAGAAGAGATTTTTCCAACAAAGGTGCGAATTGGGACGAATTGGTTGACGAAATTCAAACATCAAACCTAATCTCGATGTACCTGAAACGGAACATTTCCCACTACCCCAAGATCTATTAGCTGTCGCAGATTATTTGATAGAGATAAGCTATGGGATGGGTAACCTCGATGATATAGACCACCCGGAAATCGACGCGTTCGGTCTGTAGCGGATCTATTACAGGAACAATTAAAATTAGCCCTGAATCGTCCGGAGAATTCGATCCGATAAAATATCCATAGAGCCGTCAGGCGTAGACGTCCATTAACTCTCGGGGGATTGGTGACTTCCGCACCACTCACAACAACTTTCAACGAATTTTTTGGCTCACATCCTTTGTCGCAATTTTCGGACCAGACCAATCCACTAGCAGAAACAGTTCATAAACGAAGATCAAGTTCTCTAGGTCCCGGGGGATTGACGCGGCGAACTGCCACTTTTCAAGCTCGGGATATCCATTTCAGTCATTACGGACGTATATGTCCCATCGAGACATCTGAGGGTATGAATGCTGGTCCTATCTCATCCCTAGCTATTTTTGCAAAGGTTAGCAATTCCGGATCCTTACGAAGTCCTTTTATGAAGTATCCAAATCATCTATGGAAGGACAATTAGTAGATCTATCACCCGTCGGGGATGATTATCGAATAGGAACTGGAAATCTGTTAATAGCAGATTGGAGGACCGGGGAGAAGGAGCTTATATCGGTTCGGTATCGAGAGGAGTTCTTAACCGTTACGTGGGAGGAATTGGATTTACGAGGTATTCATCCCCTACAATATTTCCCCATTGGAGCTTCTCCTATTCCCTCCGTCGAGCATAATGATGCAAACTGCGCTTCGACGGGTTCTAATATGCAACGCCAAGCGGTTCCACTTTTCAGACCTGAGAGGTGCATTGTAGGAACTGGGTCAGAAGGTTAAGTAGCCCTAGATTCGGGAAGTGTAGCTGTATCCGAACAAGAAGGATGAATTTAATATACCGATGGTAATGAGATTACTTTATCCTCCAGGAATGGAGATACTATAACTAAATTGAGGATATATGAACGTCCCAATAATAATACTCGTAGACATCAGAAGCCTACAGTTATTCAAGGAGAACTTCTGAAAAGTGGAGAAGTTGTGGCGGATGGAGCAGCAACCGTTGGAGGAGAACTAGCTTTGGGTAGAAATATACTAGTAGCTTATATGCCACGGGAGGGATACAATTTTGAAGATGCAGTACCGATTAGTGAACGTTTGCTATATGAAGATGTTTTTACATCCTTTCATATCAAGAGACACGAAGTTGAGGTTCGTGCGACGAATCAGGGTCCTGAGATAATTACGAAGGAAATACCCCAATTAGACAGTTATGACCTTCGTCACTTGAAGGATAATGGGCTTGTAGCATCAGGATCTTGGGTAGAAACAGGAGATGTTCTAGTGGGCAAATTGACGCCTCGAGAGGGGGGGGATTCATTACGTGCCCCAGAAGGAAAATCATTACAAGCGATTTTTGGTATCCAAGCAGTCAACACAAAAGAGAGTTGTCCGAAAGTCCCTATTGGTGGAAGAGGTCGAGTCACTGATGCCATGTGGGTCTATCCTGAGGATAATCCCATGAATAATTCGGAGATGATACATATATATATTTTGTAGAAACGTAAGATACAAGTAGGTGATAAAGTAGCTGGCAGACACGGTAACAAGGGTATTATATCAAAGATCTTACCTAGGCAGGATATGCCTTATTTACAGGATGGTACGCCAGTAGATATGATACCAAGTCCCTTAGGAGTACCTCCGCGAATGAATGTAGGATAGATTTTTGAATGTTTGCTTGGGTTGGCAGGGGAATTTCCGAAGATGCATCACAGAATAACACCTTTTGATGAAAGACATGAACCAGAAGCTTCTAGAAAACTGGTATTTTCGGAACCATTTAAGGCAAGTACAGAAACATCCAATCCGTGGTTATTCGAACCTGATCATCCCGGAAAGAGTAGATTAATTGATGGACGAACGGGTGATACTTCTGAACAATCGGTTACAATTGGAAAGCTCATATGATGAAATTGATTCATCAGGTTGATGATAAGATTCACGCATGATCCAGTGGGCCCCATGCACTTGTTACACAACAACCTTTTAGAGGGAAATCCAGACGAGGGGGACAATGAGTGGGAGAAACGGAAGTTTGGGCTTTGGAAGGTTTTGGTGTATCTTATATATTGCAAGAAATGCTTACTATTAAATCCGATCATATTTAAGCTCGTTATGAAGTACCTAATGCCACCGTGACTGGGAAACCCGTACCCAAGCCCGATACTGCTCCAGAATCTTTTCGATTGCTAGTTCGAGAATCATGATCTATGGGTTTCAATCTGGATCATAAATTGATACTTGAGGGGGATTCGAGAAGGGAAAGTAGAAATGTTTAATCGAGATATTTTCAATAAAAACAAACAGAATATTATTATCCCATGATTCATCAACAAAATTACCAACAACTCCGAATTGAATTGGCCTCTCCCGAACAGATTCGTAGTTGGGCTGAAAGAGAATTACCTAATGGAGAAATTGTTGGGTAAGTTACTCAACCTCATACGTTGCATTATAAAACCCATAAACCAGAGAGGGATGGTTTGTTCCGCGAAAGAATATCTGGGCCTATAGAGAGTGGAGTTCGTGCCCGTGGAACTTACCGATCCGTTGATAATGAAGAAGGAGATTCTAATTTTTGTAAGCATCGCGGAGTGGAATTTACTGACTCCCGGGTTCGGAGGTACCGAATGGGATACATCAAATTGGCATGTCCAGTAATTCATGTGTGGTTTTTGAAACGAATCCCCAGTTACGTTGCGAATCTCCTTACCAAACCTCTTAAAGAGTTAGAAAGCCCGGTATATTGCGATGTGTGACTTGGTTATACGTTCCAATTACCACAGAATGATCACAATCTGTCATCCCATCCGGTAGCGGTGGGATGCCTCCCATTTCGACATATCTTCCGTGGGGAGTATCATGTGGCTCGGAAAGGAGTATCGGAAAGATCTATAGATACTAAGGGAGGTTACTCCTCCAAGGTCAATTCCTATTAATTCATCGACTAGACTTCGTAATATAAATCACTACTTCTAGAATCAATCCAGATCTTTATCGGCGAGATCCTCCACCCGAGCCCCTTTCCAGATGAAAGATTATTCTATGAGGAGATATGGTTGCGGAAACTTATTCATCGCAGATACGTTTTCAATGACGTGACAACCATCGGAGTAGAGTGGGAACCTGGGGAGGAGTAATAACTGGAATATGAACAAGAGAAACCCCCTTGTCCCTAATCAGAACCAATATTTCTGTGGGATAAGTATGTATACATGCAACAAGGGGGGGATGAGACTACTCAGTAAAAGGATTTCATCAATTTTTGACTTGAGTAACGAATAGCTATTCGATTTCCCAATAAGTTTGGTTATCACGTCCCAATGCCACCGCGACCTCATATCTCGATATAGCTATTTGAGCCGGATGAGAGAAAACCCCGACGTCCGGTTCTGGGGGGGGGGGGGGGGGGTTCCCACCCGACCTATCCCGATCTTTTCCCTTGCTAGGCCTGTAGCTGAAAAACCTACTCCATTGTGATCGCGAGGCTTGTTCAACTATGAAGATTGCTCGTGGAGAGACATTTCTACCATCTCTTTTTCTACTCTAAACTTCGAGTCTTTCCAGGGGAGGGAAGTGGCTACTGGAGGGGATGCTATTAAGAAATGATTAGCTAGCTTGGATTCGCAGAGTGTTATGGATTGTGCGTATCCGGAGTGGCAAATATTGGCGAAGCAGGGGATCCACCGGGAATGAGTGGGAGGATCGAACGATTCAAAGGAGAAAGGATCTTTTAGTCAGACGGATGAGACTGGCTAAGAATTTCCTTGGAACAAACATAAAACCAGAATGGATGGTTCTGGACTTACTACCGGTTCTTCCACCTGGATCGCGACCAATAATCGAACTCTATGAGGGTGAGTCAATTACTTCTGATTTCAATGAACTTCATAGGAAGATAATTCACCGGAATAATACCCCTATCGATTTTCTACTGGGAAGTGAATTCACACCGGACGGATCGATTGTGTGTCAAAAGAGACTTATTCAAGAAGCTGTAGATGCCTCCATTGATAACGGTATACGTGGGCAACCAATGAGAGACATTAATAACAGCCTTACAAATCTTTCTCTGAGGTTATTGAGGGGAAGGAAGGATGACTCCGCGAGAATTCGCTTGGAAAGCGGGTTGATTATCTGGGTCGTTTCGTTACCGTGGTAGGTCCGTCTCCCTCGTTACATCAATGTGGATCACCCCGAGAACCGTCGATAGAGCCTTCCCAAGCCTTCGTAATTCGTAATTCAATTGGACGACGCGTCGCTCGTAACCTGCGAGCTGCTAAGAATATGATTCGGAAGAAAGAATCAATTATACGGAAAGTTCTCCAGGAAGTTACGTAAGGTCATCCTGTATCGTTGAATCGAGCACCTACATTGCATAGATTGGGTATACAAGCGTTTCAACCTATTTTAATAGAAGGGCGTGCTATTCGTCTGCATCCATTGGTTCGCGGGGGGTTCAACGCAGATTCTGACGGAGATCAAATGGCCGTACATGTACCTTCATCTCTAGAAGCTCAGACTGAGGCTCGTTCTCCAACGTTTTCACATACAAATTTATTATCTCCTGCTACGGGGGATCCCGTATCTGTACCAAGTCAGGACATGCTTCTCGGGCTTTATGTGCCGATGACTGAGAATTAAACAAGGGATTTATGGAAACAGACATTCTCTTGCCACGGACGGGGAACCCAGTTCGTCCTCCAAGATACCTTATTTCACTAGTTATGATGATGTACTCAGGGCCAAGTAATTGAGGCGAATCGATTTGTATAGTCTTTTATGGCTCCGATGGAAGACGGATCTACGTATGATTAGCTCTAGAAATCGCGAATTGCCCATTGAATTTCAATACGAATCCTCGGGAACTTCTTTCCAGTTTTACGACAATTATCAGATTAGGAGGGATGAAAAGGGTAACATACTTGGCATATATATCCTCACAAATGCTGGTCGTATTTCGTCTAATCAACAAGTGAAAGAGGCAATACAGGGTACTTCTCAGCATCAGACTCAATCGATACCAGCTATAGAAATACAGAAGAAAATCCCGAAATCAACTCGTTTTATGAACTGGAATAATGAAGAATGAGGGAGTTTTTGACGCATCTGACAGATATGATCAATAGTTTGGATTTGCCGGTCAATGATGGTCATAAGATAAAAAAGGTTGAGGTTCCTACAACGGTCGATCAAGCTGAGTCGCTTTACTACAATAAGATGATGGACAAAACCGCGATGAGACAACTCATCAGTAGGTTGACACTTCATTTCGGGATTACGCATACGACGAATATCCTGGATCAAATAAAGAGTTTGGGTTTCGAACAAGCTACAAAAGCATCTATTTCATCAGGCATCGATGATCTTACGCAGTACCTATTAAAGGATGGCTTGTAGAAGATGCAGAGAAACAGGGTTCCGCCTCGGAGCAGTCTCATCGTTGCGGGGGTCTACATGCTGTAGAGAAATTACGTCACTTGATCGAGACGTGGTATGCGACAAGTGAGTGTCCGAAGAGAGAGATGAATCCAAATTTCAGGATGACTGATCCTCTGAATCCAGTCCATATGATGTCTTTTTCAGGAGCCTGAGGAAGTATATCCCAAGTTCCACCAATTGCTCGGTATGAGAGGATTGATGTCGGATCCACGAGGACAGGTAATTGATCTACCTATCCGTAGCAATCTGCGCGAGGGTTTATCTCTGACAGAATATATCATTTCCCGTTATGGTGCTCGCAAAGGAGTGGTGGATACTGCGGTACGAACATCAGATGCTGGATATCTCACACGTAGGCTTGTCGAAGTAGTTCAACATATTGTTGTGCGTGAAAGAGATCGTGGACTATCAGGGGCATTGCTGTGAATCTTATGGGGGGGAAGAGGGATCCACACGAACGATACCACAACAGAGACTAGTTGGACGTGTGTTAGCAGGCAATGTATATCTAGATATGAGACGTATTGCTATGCGTAACAGGATATTGATAATGAACCCGCCAGTAACTCAGTAGTAGCGACTGAACCGATAACATGTAAGATCTCCCCCGACACGTAAAAGCATTTTCTGGATTTGTCAATTGTGTTACGGCTGGGGTCTCGCCCACCACGACTTGGTGGAATTGGGAGAAGCTGTAGGTATTATTGCGGGCTAACCAATCGGAGAACCAGGAACCCAATTAACATCAAGAACTTCTCATACTGGTGGAGTATTTACGGGTGATATCGCAGAACATGTATGAATCCCGTTCAATGGAATCATCAATTCCGATGAGAAGTCATTATATCCCACACGTACGCGACACGGACAGCCCGCTTGGATGTGTCAAAATGAATTACCTATCTCTATTAGAAGTTAAAATGATACACACAATCCTGTGATTCCAGCACAAAGTCTACTTGTGATTCAAAATAATCAATATGTTGAATCGAAACGAATCACTGCGGAAGTCTGAGCCAAGGAGTTTCCTCTCAAGGAACGGATTAAGAGAAAGATCTATCCAAATTTAGAGGGGGAAACCTATTGGAATGGGGTCGTGTATCACTCGCCCGAAGATATACATAGTAATATTCATGTCGTGCGCAATAGCGGTCATGTACGGGTCCTTTCAGGAACCTCTAGTGATTCCAATGGGAATTCCTTTTATGAAGATCAAGATAGAATTGATACCAGATCCCATTCCAACGAGAGTAAACGCGAGCTTCGGGAGGTAAATTGGGAGAATATTAGTGTCATTAACTCTGGATGTTATCAGGAATGGATATGGGAGTCCGGAATCAATGTCGATTTTGAATCTATCAAAAGTGAATTGAATTCGTCCGAGATTTGTTCAACTCCTTCCATGGGTCGAGGTGGGGGAACAGAGGTGGTTCCTCTATCACCGGAACAGGAGGGTCGGTACAGGAAATTATCTTACGCAAATTCCGAGTTTCCGTATACTCAATAACGTGATTTTGGATCGGAATGAAATTATTGCTATTTGCGAAGACTCGAAGTATCGAACCAACGTTTCGGGAGTTGTAAGATATGGTACTGCAGAAGTAGAACCCATTGATGAAGGAGAATTGGTTTCTGGCAGTGAAACAGCAAGTTCTAGATCGCGGTATAAAGTCACCAAAGGAGGTAACTCTTCCTTGATCCCTGAAGAAGTGTATACTATTTGCGAGCCTTCCTCATCCATTTTGGTGAAGAACAACAGTGTTGTCGAGGAGGGCACACAAATAACTTCTAATATTATTAGTCAGATGGGTGGGTTGGTTCGCATAGAAAAGATACCCAATAGTATCAAAATAAGAATCTTACCCGGATATATCTATTATCGAAAAAGAAAACTAATATATCTAAACAGGCTGATACTTTGATTCCACCAGGGCATCTGATTCTCGGTGAATTCAAATCTGATAATTGGGTTTATCCCCAACCAGTTGCATCGGCTAGAAGAAGGAAGCCCTCTGTCTCAATAAGAACAGTTGTAGAATACAATGTACCTGGTGATTCTCCAATACGAATGCCTGAAATACCAAAGACAGAGAAAGACTTGGGAATTCAAGTCTTTACCTATATCTTTTACAGAGACGGCGAAGTAGTAGAAATAAGTGACAACACAGATATCCAATTGGTTCAAACTTGTTTAGTGGCTGATTGGCAAGAATCCCCCCCTCCCCCGGAAGGGTCGTATCTGTCTCTCACCAATATTAAGATAAGTGACAGTCTTAGCACCTTCCTCCAGGTTAACCCAATGGGACTTTCCAATCCGTTTTTGTCCCCTGAGACAAGAGCTGGGGAAGCTCCTCCACAACTGGCGCTCGGTGGGAAGCTATCCCCCATCAATTTGAATTCACGCGATGAGAATAAAAATAAAGAATTTGTCGGATATCGAGGTACTATTCATGTAGTACCCCAACAAGGTGCATCCTTCTTAATCCTATCACCATCCAATCTTTTTTCGTAACCCCCCTGCCCCCCGACCCAGACGGAGGGGTATATGGAAGGGGGGGTGCATATTCCGATAATTCTGGATCGGGGGGTATGACTGTCTTTCGTAACAACATAGATTCAAAAGATCCCCACTCGGATTCTGATGCTGGATCTATTTGGAGAGGTACCGCAGGACCAAAAGGAGTATTGACAGATTTTGGAGAATTTTATCCTACTACTGGTGGAAGGGGAAACAAAAAGTTGGGCCTTTTAGGTGATTCACAAAATAGCCCCTACTCTTTGTTGTTTTCCTACTCCGTATCAAGCAACAAAGTCTCTTTTGCCGAGGATCCCTTTGTCGATGAGTCAACAGATGCATCGGGACGTAGGTATTGGTATTCAATAGATGAAAATGAATCGATATTTGAATACTCCCAGATTTATTGGTGGGAGGATGCTTCCCCAGATTGATCTTCCCCCCATCATATTTCCCCGGAGCAAGAATTCTGCCTATTAATCTCGGACTTCTGGTCAGTGAAAACGCATGCATTTACGGGGGTGATATCTGCCTCCAATCCGGCCAAATCATAGCTATTCACCGAGAATACTCACCAATCAGAACAGCCAAGCCTCTCCTAGCAACTGAGGGGGCGACTATTCATAAGAATTACGGAGATATCATTGGGAAGGGGGATACATTAATAACATTACTACACGATAGATCGAGGTCTGGGGATATTATTCAGGTTTTCCAAAGGTTGAGCAGTTGTTGGAATCTCGTTCCACCGCTTTTACCTTAGCAAGAATCGAAGATATTTCTGATAGATGGAGGAGAACTATTACAAGATTAGTTGGTAATCCTTGGAGTCATTTCACGAGTGCCGGAATAGGTATGGAAGATTGTCAACTGGTTCCGATTGATCAAATTCAAAAGGTTCATGGATCCCAGGGGGTGTAAATATCCGATAGGCATATAGAAATCATCATTTGACAACTGACATCGAAAGTAGTAACGTTGGAAGATGGAATAACTAATGTTTTCTTACCCGGAGAGCTTATTGAATCATCATAAGCGTAACGAATGAATCGCGTCTTAAAAGAATCGAATTTCTACGAACCTGTTGTATTGGGAATGACAAAAGCATCTCTTAACACTACTAGTTTTATATCAGAGGCGAGTTTTCAAGAAACTACTCGGGTACTGGCTAGAGCCGCTATTCGGGGTCGAATCGATTGGTTGAAGGGACTGAAAGAAAATGTCATCCTTGGTGATCTCGTTCCCATTGGGACCGGCAGTCAGGAGGTTATTCGTCAACTAGATGTAGAGAGAAATACGGAATTTTATTTAGCTATTAGTGATTTTAACATCTTCAGTCGAGAGGCAAGGGATATTCCCCCTCATACTTATTACGGGAGGGAGCCGAGTTCCCACCATAGATTAATGATTCACGAAGGATTGAGACAACCCCTCCCCGGAGTCAATATTGGTGAATGAGATTCAGAATCATTTTGCGACGTAGCATCTCGGGTATGTCTCACTCAATAATCCCGACCAGTGAATCGTAATAATTACGTAACTTCCATAAAAATCAAATCAATCTGCGGCTTTTCGTAGTTCTTTTTTGGGGGGGTAAAATGCAACAGAAAAATTGGAATATCGATCCAGAAGGGATGATGGAGGCGGGGGTCCATTTCGGTCATCAAACCCAAAAGTGGAATCCCAAGATGTCACCTTATATATTTACGGAACGGAAAGGTGTTCACATTCCCGATCTAACTCAGACTGCTCGTCTCCTATCCGAAGCCTGTGATTCGGTATCCAATGCAGCGACGGAGGGAAAAGAATTCTCAATAGTAGGTACAAAATACCAAGTAGCTGATCTAATTGCATCGGCTGCGACGAAATCTCGATGTCACTACGTGAATGAAAAGTGGCTCGGTGGCATGTTAACGAATTGGTCCACTACAGAAACACGTCTTCAGAGATTTCAATATTTGCAGAATGAAGAAGATACGGGGGGGTTCGATCGACTCCCGAAAAAAGAGGCATCGATTCCGAAAAAACAATTACTTCGATTGAAGAAGTATCTAGGTGGAATTCAATATATGTCAAATTTACCCGATATTGCGATAATTACTGATCAACACGAATAATCCACTGCTATTAGAGAACGTATCACTTCAGGTATTCCTACAATCTGTGTCGTCGATACAGATTGCGATCCAGATCTCACAGATATTCCGATTCCAAGTAATGATGATGCGCGGTCCTCCATTCGACGGGTACTGGATAAATCAACACTGGCTATTTCTGAGGGTCGTTCGAACTCAAAGATATTGAACTTAATAGATAGTGAAATCAGTAACTATCCCAACTATTCGTGGTAGAATGAAACAGAGACTTACCCCAGAGACAGCAATATGCTGTGACTCTATTATGGGGACAACCCTGGGATTATGTAGTGATTAGGAATCCACTTGATTGTTCTGTGCAAATCATTCTTCCCCACGTTGATTCCTGATAAGGAGGTAATACGAATTCCGAACAATTGTCCATTCATGGGATTGATAATCTATATCAAGTATCGGGCGTGGAAGTGGGTCAACATCTCTATTGGCAAGTAGGAAATTTCCAAGTTCATGCACAAGTTCTTGTAACTTCCCGGGTAGTAATTGCTATATCATTGGGTTTATCTACCGCAGCTACTCGGGATTTGCAAACCATCCCGACTGGCAGTCAAAATTTCATTGAATATATTCTTGAATCTATTAGGGATCCGACTAGAACTCAGATGGGGGAAGAAGGGTATCGTCCCTGGGTTGCATTCATTGGAACTATGTTTCCATCCATTTCTGTTTCTAACCGGTCAGGTGCTCTGTTTCCTCGGCGAGTTATCCAATCACCTCATGGAGAGTTGGCTGCACCTACGAATGATATCAATACAACTGTTGCATTAGCTTTGCCTACATCAGTGGCATATTTCCACGCGGGTCTAAACAAGAGAGGTCTTAGTTACTTCGGTAAATACATCCAACCCACTCCAGTACTGCTACCTATTAATATTCCAGAAGATTTCACTAAACCTTCACCACCTAGTTTCCGACTCTTCGGAAATATATTAGCTGATGAGTTGGTAGTAGCTGTCCTCGTCTCTCTAGTACCCCTAATTGTTCCCGTACCTATGATGCTTCCAGGATCATTCACAAGTGCCATTCAAGCTTTGATTCTTGCGACTCCAGCTGCAGCTTATATAGGGGAATCCATGGAGGGTCATCATTAACCGAGTTTCGATTCCGACGAATCATCGGATTAGGATCGTGGTATTCGACAGGTACTCGGGCCACCTCTTGGAGTAGCAAAAACTGTTTCTGTGGTATAATAATATGATACCCCCCTCCTATTAGAGGGGGGGGGGGAAATCCTACTACTCCCATTTCCATTCAAAGGGATGGGGATGGAAATGACAATAGTGATTCCCACCATTCGACTCGAGCATTCCCTCCAGTCTGCAGGGGGGGACGAATCACAAGATGTTCCGCAATTCGTGGGAATCTTTGTCACCTCGGGAACCAATGATACCGATACTTACTAGTATCTCCTATCGTGTTACAACAAGGAGTTGAATCTCATCCGGGCCGTGGCTGGAATTCCTCATCATGAAGTACTATATTTTCATCCAATTGCTGCATTACGGGTAACGAGTGAGATTGGTGGATTCTCGTCGGGGGAATGGCTTTATTTCTCGCCCACCGGTATTGCTATTTCAATGCTTCGAATAGAAACAAGTGAATCGGAAGGAACATTTCAACCCATCAGCGGCTCTGAGTGAATTTTCACAGAATTATTCCAGTAGGCATTGATCTTTGCTAAGTCGGAATTGGTTGAATTAAATAAAAAAGAGGAGATTAATACGAACCCCTTGATTCCTGCTGCTTCTGTTATTGCTGCCGGATTAGCTGTAGGCCTCGCTTCTATTGGTCCCGGTGTTGGTCAAGGCACTGCCGCGGGTCAAGCAGTAGAAGGTATTGCGAGACAACCAGAGGCAGAGGGTAAAATTCGAGGCACTTCATTGTCAAGTTTAGCCTTCACGGAAGCTTTAACAATCTATGGACCAGTTGTAGCCCTAGCACCGTTATCTGCAAATCCTTTCGTTCGATCCACCCACAGTGAGGGGTACTTGGGGAGCCCTGTACCCCCTCCCCAATCGGACCCTTTCCAAATCGATTATCTGATTGGGAGATTATCTTATTCAGGGGGGGGGGTCTGACAGAAAATCCTCGATCAATCTATTTTATCGATTCCTTCTCGCGACTCTCCAAGTTATTTTGTGAATCCCCCCCCCCACATCAGTATGGAATGAACCAGTTGATTGCTCCGTTCCATTCCCACGTCAGTTCTATTTTTTATCTAGTGTGTAGGTATTCCCTCCGAATCCATGATTCTATTCCAGGTCAGATTGAAGGAATTATGTAGGATTTAGATAATCCATTGGGAGGGGGAGGGAGCATGAGAAGTATAAGTGACATCGCCGTCTCTACGAGTCATTGGACTCCTGCCGCGGGTTTTGGTTCGAATACCAATATCTTGGAGACAAATCCGATTAATCTGATTCTAGTTTCGGGTGTACTATTTTATTTTGGAAAGGGAGTGTGTGCGAGTCGCATATCTGAATGAGATAACTGGATTCCTCCGGTTGCATTTGGAACAGGAGTAGATGCAAAATCCCGACGAATTACTTGCAAATGAGTGACATCATGTAAGAACCAGAGCATTTCGTGAAATCGGTAGAAACTTTATTGCTTTCACCGACTGATAGGGGAATATCATCAATACGGCTAAAGCTGAATCGCTTGAAGTCTAAGCAAGAATTCGGGTCCTCTTCCCCCTGCTGTGCAAAGATTCCAAAGCATGGTCGGAGATTTCTTCGATATACAACACTCATATCGGGAATAGCCCCACCTCTCTCATTTCTCGCGGGGGGAGGTAAAATCTACCGGTAGGAACCAAATTTTGTTCAATCTGCTGAATAGACAACCCATCTGGAATGAATATTATTCAGAGGAAACGACTTCGCTGGTAGGAGGAGTATCGTCCAGAAGAGCCCTCGATGATTTTCAAGTTTCAGCAATTTGATTTCCACCTGTGGACTACATTCATAGGGATGGCAGGTCCGTGAAGATATTGGATTTTCTTATCCTATCGAGAGGTACGGGCGGGAAAGCCGAATGAATCGAAAGATCCATGTTCGGTTTGGGAAGGGACCACAGATCTCTGGGAACCGGAGATATATAATCTACTTTCATTGACCAATCTACTGGAGAATTGTAAGGGAACAATCTTGAGTACTATTCGTGACGCGGAGGAACGTTATAAAGAGGCTACCGAAAAACTCAAGCAGGCTCGGACTCGTTTGCAACAAGCAAAAGTGAAAGCGGATGAGATCCGCGTGAATGGACTCACGCAAATGGAGGGGGAGAAGCGGGATCTCGTTGATGCGGCTGATGAAGATCCAAAAAGATTGGAGGATAGTAAAAATTATACTATTCGTTTTGAAAAACAACGGGCAATTGAACAGGTTCGCCAGCAAGTCTCTCGCCTTGCCTCAGAAAGAGCTCCGGAGAGTCCGAATAGTCGTTTAGATGGCGAATTGCATTTGCGCATGATTGATTATCACATTGGCCTATTCCGGGCCATGGAAAACGCAGCTGATTAGCTTCCGTATTAGCTTCCGTAGGTCCCATTTCTCAAGAAGATAGTAAATAGATGCTAATGGTAATAAATATTCGACCCGGCGAAATTAGCAGTATTATTCGCAAACAAATTGAGGGATATGTTCCAGAAGTAGAGGTTGTCAATACCGGCACCGTACTCCAAGTCGGAGATGGGATCGCTCGCATTCATGGTCTTAACGAAGTAATGGCTGGTGAATTGGCAGAATCTGAAGACGGTACAGTAGGAATTGCTCTGAATCCGGAATCTGATAATGTCGGGGCTGTATCGATGGGTGATGGTTTGGCCATACAGGAAGGAGGTTCTGTAAAAGCAACGGGAAGGATTGCCCAAGTACCAGTTAGTGATTCCTTCTCAGGTCGTGTCGCAAATGCTTTAGCTTAACCCATTGATGGCAGAGGCCAAATTCCAGCTTCTGAATCTAGACCGATTGAATCCCCTGCTCCGGGGATTATTTCAAGGCGTTCCGTATATGAACCCTCACAAACGGGTCTTATTGCTATTGACTCTATGATCCCCATAGGACGCGGCCAGCGAGAGTTAATAATTGGAGACAGACAGACGGGTAAAACAGCAGTAGCTACAGATACAATTTTGAATCAGAAAGGTCAAAATGTTATATGTGTTTATGTAGCGATTGGTCAAAAAGCCTCCTCCGTAGCTCAGGTAGTGAATACTTCTCAGGATCGTGGCGCCATGGAATATACAATTGTGGTATCGGAGACTGCAAACTCTCCGGCTACTCTGCAATATCTCGCCCCCTATACAGGAGCAGCTCCGGCTGAATACTTCATGTATCGTAAACAACATACCCTGATTATCTATGATGATCTTTCTAAACAAGCTCAGGCTCATCGACAGATGTCTCTCCTACTGAGAAGACCACCCGGACGAGAAGCATATCCAGGAGATGTTTTTTATCTACATTCGCGTCTCTTGGAAAGAGCGGCTAAATCAAGTACCCAATTAGGTGAAGGTAGCATGACCGCTTTGCCCATCGTCGAGACCCAGGCCGGAGATGTCTCAGCCTACATCCCGACTAATGTCATTTCTATCACTGATGGACAGATATTTCTATCAGCGGATCTATTCAATGCTGGAATTCGACCGGCAATCAATGTGGGGATTTCCGTATCTAGAGTAGGATCCGCCGCTTAGATCAAAGCCATGAAACAAGTAGCTGGTAAATCAAAATTGGAATTAGCTCAATTTGCTGAATTAGAAGCTTTTGCCTAATTTGCTTCTGATCTCGATAAAGCTACTCAAAATCAGCTAGCAAGGGGTCAGCGGCTACGTGAGTTACTTAAACAATCTCAATCATCCCCACTATCGGTAGAAGAACAAGTAGCTACTATTCATACCGGAGTTAATGGATATTTGGATATATTGGACGTCGAGAAGGTGAAGAGATTCCTGGTTCAGTTACGTGAGTATATAACAACCAATAAACCCGGATCCGTCGAAATTATTCGTTCTACCAAGATGTTTACGGAACAAGCAGAGATGCTTTCAAAGGAAGCTATTAAAGAATATACGGAACTTTTCTTGCTTCGCGAGAAGTAAAAAATAACTTTCAGAACACGCAAAATATGTCTTGAGTAGGGGGTGGGAGGAAAGAAAAAGGATCAGAAGCCATTTGCAATTTGCAAACACCCATCAGTCGTATACACGGAATTACGTCCAATAGGATTCGAACCTATATTGGAGGTTTAGAAGACCTCTGTCCTATCCATTAGACGATGGACGCCCCCCCCCCCCGAGGGGGGGGGCAGGAACTATGCTATGGACAAACAAAAACAATAACTTCGGTTTGTTCAAGGTATGGCTGCGTAGCGGGAGCCAGAACCCAAGCCTAGATTAGCGGGAATCGGGAGATGGAGAAGGGTAACTTAAACCGGTTCAATTGGTGAGCGGGTAGCGGGAATCGAACCCGCATCAGTAGCTTGGAAGGCTAGGGGTTATAGTCGATGCTACTGAATGAGTTCATTATGGCATCTCTAATTCAGAACCGAACGTGAAGGTCTCCCTTCATTCGGCTCCTCTATGGAATGGATAGTAGAAGGAGGAGCTTGAGGGAGATGAATATCCCCAGATACAAGCATAGAGAGATTCTTTTTCACTCTTCGCTGCGTAAACAGAGAAATGGAAAGCATTGGAATCTCATTCCGAAGACTCATTGCGGATATCTCCTCCTTCTCGACCAGGGTTACATTGCTGGTGAGAAGGATCCATAGCATCTATGTCAGTTTCTTCCGTATCCGACGAGACGGGAACACACTTCCTAGATGATCCCTGTGGAAAAGCATATTACTCCCACGACTCGTGAAAATACTTTGTCGAATCGAAGGTCAGCCGATGTCTCTTCCGGTTACTTCGTTTCTTATTTCTATAGATGACAATCCTTAGGAGAATATTTTTTCTTTCACCGAGTTATAGAATTGTCCACGAAATGCTTGATAATCCTGGTAAATAAGGATCGATCTTTTCATAACTATTTGGCTCGGATTCATTACTGGATCAGAGATTCAGTGACGATGAGACAAATATTTCGGGTTGCTATCCATAGATTCTACACTAGTTGTTCCGGGACCTCTGGATCCTGGAAAAATTCCGCTTCATTATTCCGATATGCAACTGGTTCGACTTCGCAAACGTAGGAATATATAGGAATGACAGGAATAACGCTTTCTACACCGACACTCATTGTAGGAAAGTATGTGGACTTCCCTTAGAAATAAAGCTTTTCGATCGAGTGAGAAATCAATTTGAAAGATCCCTCAGCTACCTGGTTCGAAAATGAAGCGAATCACACTTTTACCACTAAACCATACCCGCCACGATTGGATTGTATCATATATAAGTCTTTCCTGTCTAAGGATGGGTTGTAGCCAAAAGTGTTAGTAAAAAGGAGCTCCCCCCCCCCCCCCCGTTTCAAATATCCATCTCCGGAATTCAGTGTTTAATGAGAAATTTTCTTGCTTCCGGAGATGGTACGACAGAATTACAAATTTCCCTTACGGGCTGCTGATAGAGCAATTACTAGTGGTCCTGATGCAACTACTAATGCCAGAACAGCAAGTTGTGCAATTAGTTCTAGATTCACCACCTACCTCCTCATCTTCAGAAATATCTAAATCAAAGCGGTCCCCTTTTCCTTTCGCAATTATCCCCCGCCTCCTCCCACTACTTCAATAGACACTCCCGGAATGGTGTATCTGAAATACAGGAGATGTTTTTGTGTGGCCATGACAAATTGAAATTGGTACAATTAAATGAGAGATGGTGATTCACGTAAACGAGGAAATCTCGCATTTCATTCCTCGTTTCTCGAAATGTATAAAGAATCGGGAGATAAGTAATGACATCAATCCCGGATGGGCAGATGATTCTGGCCCTTATTAGTGCCTCTCTAACAAGTATCTTAGCCGTAAGATTGGGTCTCGCATTGTATCGGTAACTGGTTCGTCACCGCATAGATAGGCAGCCTGGCTGATCGCGGCTAGGCTGGGAGATTCCAATCCCGGCTGAATGAAAGTGATTCATTCAAGAATCTGATTCTCGGAGGAGAATCGGGGGGGGGGGGGGGAAGGAGAAAATGATGCTTCCTATTCGGGATTGAACTTCGCCTTGTAACAGATTTCTCAGACACGCCGTCTCCTATACTTCCATTGAAGTATGGACTTCCGTCCCAGCCTCGTGGTAAAGTCCAAAGGATTCCACCGCATGGAGAGATGGCCGAGAGGTCTAAAGCGTCGGATTGCTAATCCGTTGTACAATACATTTGTACCGAGGGTTCGAATCCCTCTCTCTCCCCCAATAATTAACTGATCCGTTGGACAAGGCAATTCCGACGAATTGCATATCGGACTTCATTTATTCTTTGCGCCCGGGGTTACGCCCAGGGTCGTTTGATGGGAATCCAAAAACGAAGAGAGAAACAGAAGAGATAACTACTGTATAAACGAATAGCTTAAGAGTAAGCATGACCTAGTCCCCCTGATCGTAACTAGAAGTGAAACGGAACGGAACACATTTTTCATATTTATACCATACGTTTCTTCTTCGATTCAAAGAAGGAATAGGAAGAATCAGGAATCTGCTGAGGTGAATAACATATATCCGACTCGAACGTCTTCTCCTCCGGGATATCCTTTTTCTTTTGAATGAATCGATTTGAGTCCGAGTCGTTGCAAGTAAATTGGCGCATTAGGTACTACGAAATGCTCAATTGGATTCATCGCAGTGTAAGAAGGAGGGATGGACTTCCCCCAATCCCAACTGCGATATTTATTAGTATAGCCGGGAGGGGTCAGTTTCCCCTCCCGGCGAGTCAGCTGGTGGCGGGGGTGCAAAGGTATGGGGGAATAAGAGCGAGATCCCACTCCTTCAATGACATCTCACTAATCTCTCTCCGTTTTCCTAATTTTTTTTCGTTTTATGAACATTATCAATCTTACCAATAGTTAAAACTAACCATAATACAGAAGGTGGGCGACTCGATTCCATTAGTCAAAGTGAAGGTGGGGAAGGAAGGGAGTGAGTGACCCCGCCTCACGATAGGAATTGGGGATTCTATTCCGAAGCAGCAATCTGGTTGGAATGGATCTCGAATCTGAATCCCATAATATATCAGTTTTCAACCCCCCACCTACTTTGGGGTTTATCATTCCGCTGGGGGGGGGCCGGATCCCCAATCCCGAGTGGTTTACTACCGGAAACTCACCGAAGCCTGCCATACGAAAGCTAGAAGTAGGAAAAACGCTGGTATAACTGGCATTACATCCACAATCGGATCAGAAATAGCATAAGCTTCAGGTAACCTAGCAAGAGAAGCGTCACTCAGGTGTAAGGGATTCCCCGTATCAGTGTTAAACGGAACTATCATTTTCATCCTCCAATGGCGGAAATTTTCACCCCGGTACGGTGCGGGGACAATTACCAATCAGTCGACCCATTGAGTACATACTGTTACGGATACTTCCATCCGAATAGAGGGGGGTAGATATTTGCGGCGTCATAAATATCTACAGCATTTCGACGGAATCAATGATTGAATGGTTGGTGAAACAAATCCCTTCACACCAAGTTTCACGGGAATTTATTATCTTTTGATTCCTAGTTACCATCTTTCAATTCCTGCCGGAGTCGTATCTGCACAACCCATTCAGGAAGGGGGGTTGACATGAGAGTCGAAGTATGGGATATTCATTATATCAAATATGTATGGGGCGTGGCCAAGTGGTAAGGCAGCGGGTTTTGGTCCCGTCATTCGGAGGTTCGAATCCTTCCGTCCCAGATCTTGATGCATAAGTAGATACACCCCATCTCCTTTTCTGTGATCTTTTTTTTTTCCTTCTTTTGTGGGAGAGTCAGGAACGTTCTAAATTGGGACGGACTACTCCGAGTCCCTCCTCCCACCTATTGATGGATCGTCCAGTTCATGTTACGACGGTGAGCCGGATATAGCAATAGATCCCGGGGCGAAAAACAATATTAAGAATAATTCATGAAATTAGCCTATTGGATGTATGCCGGACCCGCTCATATCGGTACTCTACGAGTAGCCAGTTCCTTTAAGAATGTACATGCCATAATGCATGCTCCTCTGGGAGATGACCATTTCAATGTAATGTGATCTACGTCGGAGAGGGAGAGGGATTTCACCCCAGTAACTGCTAGTATAGTGGACCGTCACGTATCAGCACGTGGATCTCAGGAAAGGGTTATTAATAATATAAATCGAAAAGATGAGGAATAATGTCCCGATCCAATTGTCTTGACGCCTACATGTACCTCTAGTATCTCACAAGAAGATTCGCAGAATTTCGTGGATCGAGCTTCTATCTATTCTACGTCTGATGTAATTCCCGCAGATGTCAATTACTATAGAGTCAATGAGCTTCAAGCAGCAGATAGGACTTCAGAGCAAATAATTCGCTATTATTTGGATAAAGCTCGTAGACGGGGTACATTGGATCGGTCTCTGACAGACGCGCCCTCAGCAAATATTATTGGAATATCCACTCTGGGTTTTCATAACCAACATGATTGTCGCGAATTGAGACGTCTACTGCAAGATTTAGGAATCTTAGTCAACCAAATAATTCCAGAAGGAGGATCTTTGAGGGATTTGGAGGATTTACCAAAAGCTCGGTTTAATATAGTTCCTCATCGCGAAGTGGGTCTAATGACAGCAATCTTTCCGGAGAAGGAATTTGGGATGCCTTACATATCAACCACTCCGATGGGAATCTCAGATACAGCCGAATTCATTGGACAGATGGAGAAGTATATAAATGCGTGGGCTTCCGCCTTGCCGAAAGAGAGAGTCAATTATGAGTCGTATATTGAAAATCAAACCAAATTTGTTTCTCAGGCGGCTTGGTTTCCAAGATCCATCGATTGTCAGAATCCGACTGGAAAAAAAGCAGTAGTATCTGGTGATGCCACCCACGCAGCTTCGATTACTAGAATACTCACTAGAGAAATGGGAATTCGTGTTATTTGTTCGGGTACTTATTGCAAACACGACGCGAAGTGGTTTAATGAGCAGGTTCAGGGCTTACGTGATGAGATATTAATTATGGAGGATCATACCAAAGTTGGAGATACGATAGCTTGTATTGAACCTCCTGCGATCTTTGGAACCCAGATGGAACGCCATATCGGTAAACGTCTCAATATTCCATGCGGGGTTATTTCTTCACCCGTCCATATCCAGAATTTTCCGCTAGGATACCGACCTTTCCTAGGTTACGAAGGAACTAATCAGATAGCCGATCCAATCCATAATTCATCCAATCTAGGTATGGAAGATCACCCACTAGACGCTTTTGGCGGACACGATACTAAAGAAGTGGTTACCAAATCATTATCTACAGATAGAATTCTGAATTGGACCCCCGAGAGTCAATTGGAGTTAAGCAAAATTCCTGGTTTCGTGAGGGGTAAAACTAAGAAGAATACGGAAACTTCCGCGGAACAAAATAACATTACGGAAATTACGGTTGAGGTGACGTATGCGGCTAAAGAAAAACTGAATGCTTAACATAGAATAAATTCCGAATGTTACTGATTCGGGGTTGTTGGGACAGCTCTTCCCGACGGGCAGCCGCAGGTAGTATCAGTAGATCTTATTGAAATTGTTGTGGTGGTAACAATCTCCCGGTAAGAAAATAACATTTGAACTCTGGATATTACGGTAAAACCTCGTCTAAAACGATATGGTGGAAAGCGACGTGTGGCTCGAAATCGAGATCGTTTATGCGGAGTTTTGCAGCCGCCATTTCCGGATCCAAGGGAAATGTTTCCGTTTCAACGTTTCTTGAAATTCGCCATCTAACGAAACTTGAATGATTATGTCGTATTCCTGGCCCCAAGTCTATCCGATCGGGGATAATATCTATGGTTACTCCACGGAATGAAGCTACCGAGCTCCGTCAGTCCGCATTTACAGAAGGAGCAACTGTCTTCGTCGATAAATACTCCCATTGAATATTCATAATTCAATCCCATCCGTATGGAGTCAATTTCCTTGAGATGCAAATATTCCATTATTTGATTTTGATTGAGTGTGAGGATTTCCATGACGCGTCCAAAATCACAAATCAGTTGCTGAATGTGATTCTTCACAATGGGTCGATCAGAACGAGTTCCGTCGCTACCACTTCTCGATTCGAAAGACCCTCGGAGTGAGGCTTAAACCTACGGATTTTCGGAATTGATCTACGAACGGGAGAATATCGAATACGCACAGTTGAAGCCCTCGGTAGAGAGATCCCTCTCATACTTCCATGGTGGGGGCTCGAACGGAGTCATAATCGGTAAGAGATAACTCGAAAAGTGGATGGGGATGCGTGTCTGTCTCCCCTAAAACTTGCGTGAGTTAGGAGTATTTTCTCTATAATTGAAAAGAAAGGAATGGAATGGAGAGGTATATAGCTGGTGTTCCTCCATACCCTCGGAGTCATGGCTTGAGCCGTATGAAGTTGAAATTTCACGTACGGTTCTATAGGGGGGAAGGGGATTCGTTTCTCCGTACCTATCCGACTAAACTACTTACCGAATAACTGCAATTGATGTCCAATCCCGGCGAGAGGGAAAGTCTATTCAGGAAGTTGGATTTCATGATCCACGAAAGGAACAAACTCAATTAGATGTTTCTGCTATCATTTATTTCCCGGGAAGAGGAGCTCAAACAACAGAAACTGTTCGTGATATATTGAGGCGAGCAAAGGTCTTTAAACAGGTTGAAATTGATTCTTAGGAGAATTCAACGAGCTCAGTCCATATTTTTTTGCAAATGTTTCTATACTATCCCCTCCTCTTCCTCGCATTCTACATATATGCAGTATTTGTCATACCCATGAAAAGTAGTATTTCGAGGAATAGGTACTGGCTATCTGTCAAATCTTTCCTCGAAAGAAGTGATGTTAGATACTTCTTGACAGGTAAAAAGAGGAAGAGGAAGTAAAAGTCCCAGTCGGTGGTGAAAAGGGTGAAGATGATTCACGAGGAATTAATAGGGATCCCGACTCCATCCTGGATTCGTAGATCCCGTATAACTCCTCGTGATCACTCACGGGAATAAGCCACTGCTTATCCCAGTCTTAAGCGTCGAGAAAGTAATATCCCATCCCAGCCTGAGATTTATCTATTCCAACGAAACAATCTAGTCGATATTGAAAATACCATACTCATCCCCCCTGTTAGTTTATTCCTCCCCACATCCATTCCTCCTAGTCCGATTATGCTTACAATTATCCGAAGGTCGATCGATACCACTTCCTCCATTCTGGGGGTTTACTACCCGACAAAGTTGCCAAGGCGGAGCTGCTGAGTTGATGACAATGGGGTGGAGCTGCTGAGTTGATGACAATGGGGTGGAGCTTCGAGTTAAGCGACAAGCATGAAGAGCCTGAATCAGAAGATGGAACCGTCAATAGAGATTTCTATCCGGAAAATTGATATCCCGAGTCCCATTTACCCACCCAATCCCTCCCTTTTATCAACTGATTGGTGCTTAAAAGCTAATCAGTAGACAATTAAGAGATAATCTCGAGATGGGCTTGTTTGTCTAAAAAGGGGGTCACTATCTAACAAATATTCTAATAATTCGTGTGGGGATGAGCGGGAATCGCCCAACTGGGGAGTGTTTTCCCCCGGCTGAATCATTTGAGTCTGCTGAGTCAAGAGCACAATAAACTCCTAAAATGGTTTTAAATCACTCTCCCTTAGAGAAGAATCTGAGGGTCTTGCATGTGAATCTCATCCAGAAAGAGTGATTCGTGGGATATGGGGATAATTACCGACACGACGAATCTCTCCGACGGGTTGCGTCACCACGGGAGATCCAGATATCTGGGAGGTTACTTCTATGAGAGCTGCACGCAAAGTCCCGGCCGGATTGGGCGAGTTACGGGAAAGAAAAGGAATGGATTCAAATTGGGAATGCTTCTTACACACCCTCCTCTTCCAAGACGATCTCCATTCAGTGGCCCGTAACCCTTACTTAAAGGGATCAATTACTGATTCGGTAGGATGTTCCAGAAGGGGATATAGTATGATATCTGCGAGACGATTAATCAATGGAACACGTAAACAGGATTTTTCGGAGATTCCTCTTTCAAAATTTGATCAAAATTGATTTGGTGATTCCGAAACGGATCCATATTTTGATGCACTTTCAGAAGGAATATGCCTAGTATCGGAAATTGCTTTCTCGTCGCAGGTGGAGGAACCCCTATCTATGAAAGGGGTTGGTGAATGGAAGAATTCCCGATCCGTCTATTCGATATCTCCATTCGTGGAAGACAGATTCCCACATTCCGATTGTGTTTCGGATATGAAGTTACCCCATAGTTTCCATCCAGAGGCTTCAATTCGAATCTTTCGTCGACAAGTCGAGGATGCTCCGTTTCCACATCCGCCGAGACTAACCCTTCGGGGTTGTAAAGAGTTGTCAACAGATTTTCCCCGGGAGGGGAAAAATGGTTTAGCTACCTTACTATGGAATCCCTACACTTACGAGATCGAATCGTTATTAATGCCTTCGCGGAAACATTTTTCCGGATTACAATCAGAGTCTTCTACATCTACATCCGATCGGAGAAATATTATTTGGAAGCAAATTGGTGCCGCTGGATTCAACTCAGAAGCATTGAAAGAGGATTCTTATCCCACCAAGAGTTCATGTATCCATTACGGAAGATATGAAAATTATTCTATCTTAGCTTTCGGGGGAACCCAATATCCAGCTAAAAGATGGATCTATTACATTTTGACACCCAGCTAATTTTATTTCCGTTGTTGGCTTCACCCTCACCGAATGCGTACCGGAAGATTATCCAGGAGTCGCGTCCCATTCCCGGGCTATATCTTGGGTATCCAATTAAAAATTGAAGAAATTCGAGTCGTAGGCGTAGATGAATCGTATATCACCACGTCTACCATTAGGGAATCCCTTTTTGGAACCCCAACCATGCTCCTAATTGAATCGATGGCAAGAGGTAATTTCTGCGATGGCTCCGGACGTCTAGTTAGTAAATTGGCTCGGACTACTTGGACAGATGATGAGATCTCAGAGAGATTCCTCCGGTTGTGGAAAATCATTTCTCTCTACTACGGCGGGTCGAAGAATAGAGGTGGGTTAAATAGATTGAGACACATATTACGACTCCCATGCGACAAAACTTCGGCATGTAAGCACAAGAGTACAATGCGTCTGATCCGACGTAAGTCTGATTCAAGAATATTCTTAGGGACTCCTCGGGGGAACTGCAAAATGACTCCTCATTTTCAGTCTAGGAGCATCTCAAATAGTCGGAGGTTTTGGCATCTGGAGATAACCCAGCCCGTTTCGGTACCACATGGTGTATAATAAATATGAGTGGGGGGGGGGAGGGGGGTTATTTTTAGCCCCCCCCCCCTCTACCTTCCATCCATTTTATACAGCCATTAGCTATCTGTTAGGCAGAAATACCAGGCTGTCACAGCTTCCAAAAATACATAAGAATATAAATAATTTGTTGGTTTCTTAACGAAGTGTTAGATATAAAAATAAAATACGGGACTGGAGTCACTCCATTTCTGAATATTACCCCGATTCGTACTACGAAAATTATCGATCCTTTCCCTTTCTATGGTAATTCACTACTTCTTCCGGAATATAGTTTAATCACTGGCTTAGTCGTAATCGTCATTGTCGACTTGGTATCCGAAGGGAAAGACACACTCCTGCTTCACGGAATCGCGTTAACTTCCTTGGTGACTAGCATGGTATTCCTGTCGCGTCAGTGGGAAACAGAATCTCTCTCGATTGCCTACGGAACTCTTCGAATCGACACTTTCAGCAATATCTTCAGATTACTTCTCCTGATCTGCTCATTACTATCTGTCTCACTATCGGTTGGTTACATCCGATGCACAAAAACAGCTTTGACGGAATTTTCACTATTCACATCAACTGCGGGTCCGGGGGGAATGTCTTCATGCCGCGCGAATGATTCGGTAACTATTTTTGTATCTCCGGAACGTCTAGGCCTATCCTCCTACCTTCCATCCGGATACATGAAGAGGGATATAAGATCCAACGAAGCGACTACGAAGTTTCTACTAATGGGTGGGGCAAGTTCGTCTATCCTAATCCATGGCTTCTCTTTATTATATGGATTATTCGGTGGAGAGACTCAACTCTACAAGATAGTCAATGGACTCGTATCCAACCAGATGTATGATTCCCCGGCGATCCATACCTCTATCACGTTTATCATCGTGGGAATGGGTTTCAAACTGTCGTTGGTTCCGTTTCACCAATGGACTCCCGATGTATATGAAGGAGTGCGATTCGCTCGGAGGGGAATCAATTCGTTGCAAATAATCTTATGCAAATTGATTGATTCCTCCGTAATACCCTACGGGCATGTGAAGAAGATACAAACTTCTTTTCGTTATCCCCATCAACGACCAACTCTTACCGCAATTCCACGAATTTGTTACTCGTATTGGACTCACGAGAATTATCCCTTATTTTGTGTAGCGGGTAAAGCAGAGTGGGGGAGAAATGCAATTCAATAGGTACCCCCTCCTATCTCCTATTTTGTATTTCTCGAAGTTGGTTCGTTATGGGTAGGTTTCTCAAAGAATAATTAAATGAATTTTGTGATGGAATTGATATTTACCCCGTGTAATAGCCTCCCCTTGGAACACAAATTTGATTGGTTTTGATCCTTCAGAAACCACGGATACAGTGGAGGCATCCGTCAACAGAGAAATTCGCCCCAAGACGGTGCCGCCATGCCTGCTAGGGACGAAGAAAATCACATTCCTCCCCAATACCTTTCCTCACTCCAGATGTGGGGGCGAAACGATTGTAAGATGGAGACTCTTTTAAAAAGGAATCACTGATAGGGGATTTCCCGAGAAGCTACCAATTATTACTCATATTGAATTACCGAGGAAGAAGTGGATTTGATACACACACGGGGAAGGTTCTGGGAGCTTAGAAATCTCTTACGAACTAGGAGCCGTGTGAAGTGAGAATTTCATGCACGGTTCTGAATGAGCGCTCCTCTCCG
Organism: Dipteris shenzhenensis; assembly: GCF_047967505.1. Lineage (NCBI taxonomy): Eukaryota > Viridiplantae > Streptophyta > Polypodiopsida > Gleicheniales > Dipteridaceae > Dipteris > Dipteris shenzhenensis. Next base: position 13,979 of record NW_028239614.1, on the reverse strand, counting down.
ACTCTAACTCTCCTACACCAGTCGTTGCTTCTTTTTCTGCTACTTCCAAAGTAGCAGCTCTAGCTTTATCTACACGACTCCTCGGTATTACTTTCTCATACCTATCCAGTGAATGGCATCTCGCTTTGGGAATATTATCTACCCTTAGCATGGTATTGGGGAATCTAATTGCTGTTACTCAGACAAGCATGAAACGTATGCTAGCATATTCCTCCATAAGCCAAATCGGATATATTCTGATTGGAATACTTGCTGCGGATCCTGATAATGGCTATGCGAGTATGATAAGTTATACTTCTATCTACATATTCATGAATCTAGGGACTTTCGCTCGCATCACTTTATCTGGTTCACGAACCGGAACCTGATAACATTAGGGATTATGCGGGACCATACATGAAGGATCCTGTTCTAACATTCTCTCTAGTTATACGTTTACCATCCCCAGGGGGTATCCCTCCATTAGCAGGTTTTTCCGGTAAACCCTACCCCTTCTGGCATGGATGGAAAGCTGGCTCGTACCCATTAGTTCTGGTAGCTCCACATTACAAGTGTCATTTCTATATATCACTATCCGAAGATAATTAAATTAATGTTCACGAAGGGGTGACACATCAACAATTTACATACAGGATCCATTAGTTTCTCCATCTACTTCGATTTCGAAGAGTTCCATTGAAATAGCTATGATTGTTCGTGTACCAGCATCAACTCTACTGGGTATATCATGGATCCCATCATCGAGATTACACGGAATACCTCATTCCAGACCTATTTTGAGTTGTCACATGAAATAATGGAATCTTTCTGAATGATTTGTATCCAAAGCCACTTCCGTCGCTCCAACTAGTCCATTTCCGTAATTGGTGATGAAACAGTGTCGGAGAAATGATCACGCGCCTCCCAATGATCATTCGTCTCTTCCGGAGGAGATATAAGTATTTCCTGATGGTATCCATAATATTGTTCAATCCTTTGCAGTACTACAAGGATTGAACCCTCCTAATGGTACATGCGACTAAGTGATTCCCATATGGGAGCGGTTGTGTAAATGATCGGTTCACACCCCCAGTCTTCTGCTCCGTAGCAATTCAGGTCGCTTCCCGATGAATTCCATGCTCCAATTTCGTCTAATGGATAAGTCATTTCATCCGATACCTGTACGTTCAAGGCGGGGTTGCCTTCAGACTTCTAGAAGAAAGCAAAAGAGACCAATTCTTCTTTCCGCCGCAGATTCTTTCAATTTAATAGAAACGGGGGTTGCGCTCGACGGCATTCTGATGTACACTATCAATGGATCAAATTCAGAAATCCTTTCGAGGGACTCAAAATCTTTGGACTTGAAATCTTCTCGTCAAATCTCCTCTACTGAGACGAGGGATCTCAAACCGAGAGTGATAGATAACAAGGAAAAATTAGGTCTTGCAATCGAACGGCATTCTGAGTTACAATAGAAATGGGGTCGAATTCATAGATCCTTTCGAGGGGACTCAAAATCTTTGGAATTGAGATCTTTCTCGTCAAATCTCCCTCACTGAGGGAGATCCGATCGAGATTGATAGATAACAAGGAAAATTAGGTCTTGCAAATCGACAGTTTTCTTAGCTATAATTGATCTAGCTATGATTTCCTAGTGAACTGTAAATTCTTGGACAGGGGCAATTTTGCAGCGACAATCCTCTGGACTTTGATAGTACATCTATGATTCATAGTTAGTCCAGGGGACGTTAAATCCCTTAACTTGGAATCGACTCCTTATCGTCAGGACGATTTTGCAGCGATAACAAATTAAGGCCCATGGCGGTCCCCTGGAATTGAAATCAAATCCAAGAAATTAGGTCTTGCGCTCTACGGCATTCTGTGTACAATAGAAATGGGTCGAATTCATAGATCCTTTCGAGGGGACTGAAAATCTTTGGAATTGAGATCTTTCTCGTCAAATCTCCCTCACTGAGGGAGATCCGATCGAGATTGATAGATAACAAGGAAAATTAGGTCTTGCAATCGACGGCATTCTGAGTTACAATAGAAATGGGTCGAATTCATAGACCCTTTCGAGGGGACTCAAAATCTTCCTTGACTTGAAATCTTTCTCGTCAAGTCTCCCTCTACTGAGACCGAGGGATCTCAAAACGAGATGATAGATAACAAGGAAAATTAGGTCTTGCAATCGACAGTTTTCTTAGCTATAATAGAAATGGGTCGAATTCATAGACCTTTCGAGGGGACTCAAAAATCTTTGGAATTGAGATCTTTCTCGTCAAATCTCCCTCACTGAGGGAGATCCGATCGAGATTGATAGATACAAGGAAAATTAGGTCTTGCGCTCGTACAGTTTTCTTAGCTATAATAGAAATGGGTCGAATTCATAGATCCTTTCGAGGGGACTGAAAATCTTCCTTGGACTTGAAATCCTTCTCGATCGTCAAATCTCCCTCACTGAGGGAGATCCGAGCGAGAGTGATAGATAACAAGGAGAATTAGGTCTTGCATTTGACGGTTTGATTTTGTATAATGTATCTAGTCGATTCATAGACCCTTCCAGGGGACTGGAAATCCTTGGACTTGAAATCCTTTTCAGTGGACGGAAAATCCTTGAAGAGGACTTCAAATCCTTAAAGAAGACAGGGACTTGAAATCCTCTTCAGGGAACTGACAATCCTTGAAGAGGACTTCAAATCCTTAAAGAAGAAAAGGGACTTGAAATCCTCTTCAGGGAACTGACAATCCTTGAAGAGGACTTCAAATCCTTAAAGAAGAAAAGGGACTTGAAATCCTCTTCAGGGAAACTGACAATCCTTGAAGAGGACCTTCAATCCTTAAAGAAGAAAAGGGACTTGAAATCCTCTTCAGGGGACTGAAAATCCTTGAAGAGGACTTCAAATCCTTAAAGAAAGAAGACAGGGGACTTGAAATCCTCTTCAGGGGACTGAAAATCCTTGAAGAGGACTTCAAATCCTTAAAGAAGAAAGGGACTTGAAATCCTTCTCAGGGGACTTCAAATCCTTCTCAAAAGGACTCGAAATCTTCTCAGGGGACTGAAAATCCTTGAAGAGGACTTCAAATCCTTATCGGGGGACTGGAAATCCTTATCGGGGCGGGGGACTTGAAATCCTTATCGGGGGCGGGGACTTGAAATCCTTCTCAGGGGACTGGAAATCCTTGGATAAGACAGGGGACTTGAAATCCCTTAAGAGTACGGGGGACTTGGAAATCCCTTAAGAGTACGGGGACTGAAATCCCTTAAGAGTACGGGGGACTTGAAATCCCTGAAGAGTACGGGGGACTTGAAATCCCTTAAGAGGACTATAAATCCTTGGATAAGACAGGACTGAAATCCTTGATAAGACAGGGGACTTGAAATCCCTTAAGAGGACTTCAAATCCTTGGATAAGACAGGGGACTTGAAATCCCTTAAGAGGACTATAAATCCTTGGATAAGACAGGGGACTTGAAATCCCTGAAGAGGACTATAAATCCTTGGATAAGACAGGGGACTTGAAATCCCTGAAGAGGACTATAAATCCTTGGATAAGACAGGGGACTTGAAATCCCTGAAGAGGACTATAAATCCTTGGATAAGACGGGGGACTTGAAATCCCTGAAGAGGACTGGAAATCCTTGAATAAGACAGGACTTCAAATCCTTATAGATGGAGAGAGACGAAGAAACAGGATCGGTAGAGGAGGAGAAAGGGTTTGCTCTTGACGAGGAGCTGGGATGGAATCGATACAGAACAAATTTATGGATCCTTTTTTCTTCCCGGGGACTGGAAATCCTTCAACAGGAGGACTGAAAATCCTTGGAGAGAACTATAAATCCTTCAGCAGGGGGACTAGAAGTCCCTCCAGGGGACTGGAAATCCTTTTCGATATAGAGAGACGAAGAAATAAGATTGGGAAAAATAAGTAAAGGGTTGCTTTTGATGAGGGACTAGGATCGAATTGATAGAAACATATTCCGGACCCCATCCATAGAGAAAGATGGGGTGGTGGGAAGTAAAAAGGTAAGGAATAAGGAGTAGAGCCTCGATGGTGAAATGGTAGACACGCCAGATTCAAAATTTGGTGCTGAAGAGCGTGGAGGTCCGAATCCTCCTCGGGGCAGAAGGTCTCGTACCCTTATTCAGATCGAACCCTTATCTACTAAAAGCTTTATCAAAGGTTTATCAAAGATTTATTCTCTCTACCACTAGAGATTCACATTCAATTGATTTGCTTATCTCCCAAATGAGTACCTCCTCGGGGTAGGAGGTCTCGTACCCTTATTCAGATCGAACCCTTATCTATTCAAAGGTTTATCAAAGATTTATCCTCTCTACCACTAGAGATTCACATTCAATTGATTTGCTTATCTCCCAAATGAGTACCTCCTCGGGGTAGGAGGTCTCGTACACTTATTCAGATCGAACCCTTATCTACTAAAAGCTTTATCAAAGATTTATCCTCTCTACCACTAAAGATTCACATTCAATTGATTTGCTTATCTCCCAAATGAGCACTCGAAATACTTCCTCGGGGCAGAAGGTCTCGTACCCTTATTCAGATCGAACCCTTATATACTAAAAGATTTATCAAAGATTTATTCTCTCTACCACTAAAGATTCACATTCAATTGATTTGCTTATCTCCCAAATGAGCACTCGAAATACCTCCTCGATTCGAGAGACAAGTGGTCTCTCCGGTGCCTCCCAAACTCCCAATAGGAAGAAAAATCCTCGGAGGATTCTGGTCTTTCCAGTGCCCAACCCTCAAACATGGGGATGCAAATCCTCCGATTGTTGATTATTGAGACCAGAATTCTCCGCCGTCCGGGGATTTGGATATGAAGTATTAGGTATCGAATAGGAAACACCTTCTGCTTCTTTCTCAAGTGAGGCTGGGACTCAGAATCCCGAGATTCGAGGAGATCCAAGTAGGTCTTTCAACGGGACTAGAAATCCTTATCAGGGGACTTCAAATCCTTGAAGAAGACAGGACTGGAAATCCTTGAAGAAGACGGGGGACTTGAAATCCTTCGAGGGGACTAAAAATCCTAGTACCTGAGGTGGGACTGAAAGTCGTAGTAGCCAATTAGAGTGTGATGAAACTGCGTCACGAGACCCCAGTATCTGGACTAGGACCAGAAATCCTAGTAGTTAGTCGGGGCATTAGTTAGGATGTCACCAAGAATCCCTATTAGTGAATTTGAATGAACTAAAATTTTGGGATTCGGTTAGATGGTCCATCCCCTAAGGACCCGGGGTCCTTAGAGCCCTTCCAATGGAAACAATGGAAAGGACTTGAAATCCTGATTATCTAGTTGGATACGGGAAAATCCAAACTTTAGAATGAATTTTTGGAATGTAAAGATGAATGAGGGGAATGCCCCTCCTTCCTCCCCATATTACCGTTGATCACCGAGAAATTGAATCTCCGGAGAATCTCAAACAGAATGGATCGACATCTTCATCAAGGATTTGTTCCGATAAGGATGTTGGAAAACTACTACGTCCTCTACGAACTACTTCCTACATTTTCCATATAAGAGATTCCTACTCCTTCTTGATTTCGAATGTTGCTTCCATCTCCCGAATAGGAAGACTCCGAAGGTGATCTATAACTTAGTAATTATCCGGAATTCTATAAGCAGAAGTTATTGCATCAGTAAGGGGAAAAGATGTATCTTCCTTTCACCAATTCGAATCCTGAATAGCCCTATATATTGCTAGGGATCCAGACTGAGTCAAGAATATCCGAGATTTTATGATGCGATATCGAATTCCCATTCAATAATTGTCTTGTTATTCGATCCGGTGACGTCCCACTAAATCGAAATAGATTGAATAGGTAGTGGTAACTTTCAAACAACATGTTATGAATGAGAAAATCTTTGGATGAGTGACGATTCCGTCTCATCCATCTATCTCTATGAACCATAAGCCTGAAACGAAGGAATCGCTCTTGCAAATCTTCCATTGGAATGCTTTGATACGAGTGAATAGGAACAAATATCTGCGGGTATTGCAAATATATATGCATGAATTAGGTTTCTTTGACGTATTCAAAGTGTCGTTCTTCACCCGAAGGGAAATTCTTCCACCGCTTGGTAGATAATTCAGTTATCGATTTCCGGTCATATCCACGAAGAAGAAAGAAATTTCTAATCTTTTCATTTGAGAAATGTTTCTCGCGCTCCCTCCTCGTACCGTAAGTAACATAAAGCCTCCGTACCAGTTCTTGTTTCGCTAATAAACTATGACGTGAAGAGGGAATGTTATGATCCGGCTGAGATAGAAGCATGGGATCCCAGGTGAAGCGCCCCCCCAGGAATAGAATTGGTTCATCGGATCGATTACATTGCGTTTCGTATTGATTAGATGAGTTGGGGATTCCTAATTCAAGAAATTGCTCGCGTAATGATAGATTATCCAATTAATTTTCTAATCTTTTAATGTCTCTTTGTCTCGATTTACCCGAGGCTCTCTTGTAACTGAAAAGATATCCTTTTCTCTTATGCGATTTCTTTCCACTAGACTTAATCTTATTCAATTCGAAATCCCGTTGGGGGATTTGATCCTGATTCCGATGAAAAAAGATCGAATTATACAAATTATTCGATTCGGATAATACTCTTATCGATTCATAACTGCCACTTCGCATGAAACCAAAACGCCAAAATTTGGGGGACCAAGTAATCCCACGCGACACTTCCTTCGGAATCGAGTCTACTTCACTCGACTGTTCCATTTCAGAATCAGTTGGAATCTTAGACACCCCCTTCTTTGTAGATTTATAAGAACGACTCGCAGAGATTATATCTGGAGAATACCTGGGTTCGATGGAAGAAGGAAGAGGAGGACTATTAGCGAATTGACTTCTACTTCTACAGATTTCTGAACATAAGAAATCCCTCAAAAGGTTTTCCGAGATACCACAGGCTAAGTTAGAATCATTCTCTACAACTTTATCAATAACAACGAGATTCTCTTCCTCTCTCATATCCATTCCGAACCAAGGATCACGAGCTGCTAATCCGGCCAATAGCCCTAAGATATGCGGAAGTATAGCGAATTCCTTAATTGTTGACTCGGTTATTAAAGGTTCCAAATACCAGTTATACAAGTGGTAAAACCTCTTCTTCAGTGTATTACTACCAATAAATGAGGGATCTGCAGGGGAAGTATCTATCAAACCATTTTTCAGAATAGCTTTTCCTATATTGTAAGGAAGTATTTCATATCCAGAACCGAATCGGATTCCGTTACCTATATACGTAACAATTGAATTTTGTCTACGTAAAGCTAATTTAATTGCACTATCGGATACAATCTTTCTTCTTCTAGAAGTAGTGATTAATAATGCTTCATTAGCAGGAGAAAATAGATCTCGTTTGCTATAACCCGTAGTTCCAGACCCAGTACCTTCGAGAAAAGAGGGATCAGCTTCTATTTCAAAGCCTTTGACACGCGAGAGAATTGACAATTCTTTTTGACGCTGACGCCTGTTAGACCCTCGGAGATTTATCAATTAGTTCGACCAATTCGGAGCTATTGAAGCTGGATCTACCTTTGCAGGTACATGAGTCGAAGCAATAACGAGATTCTTGCGAATGCAAGGATTCCTGCGCCCATTACCGATACTCCTCAATATTAGGCAGAGTAAGAATCTGGGATCGGCTTCTAATCTGTGATACAGGCGATTAACATTCAACTCATGAATGTCTTGAATCCATATCGTACAGGGAGACATCTCTTTTGCTATTGCAAAAATAAGATTCAATCGGTTTACGCTCTGTTTCGAAATGAAAGTCCCACGTACATTATTGAAATATGATCTGTTGTATAACAACTTCCTCAATGGCAGTCTCACCGACGGAAAGTAGGAATTGGATGCTATATCCCTAACTACATAAGATCGTCCAGTTTCTATGGGTCCTACTAGTGGAACTCCTTCAGATGGTAATAATCCTGATGAAAGCAAAATAGGTACGTCACGACATGGAATATTCGGAATGCCTTTTCGTCTCATTGTCGCTGAAAGGAGAATATTTCTTTCAAGGGCAAGAAGAGCCCACTTCTCCGCAGGATCCAACTCACAGATCTCGTAATTTGATAGATCATTTTGACGAATCCGAAGTAGGTATGACAAAAGATTAGATCCTTCTTCTGGGGTGGGTTCGTGATTAATCCCACCGCTCAATGAATCGTAATTGGAATTTAATTTCGATTCATACTTGGAAATAGTTTTATTTGTCACTAGATATTGAGTCAGTAATTGTTTATTAATCTTAAGGGTGTCGGAGCTTTTCCTACGAAGTATCCACGAATCTAGTTCATTTTTCACAAGGTAATAGAAGATTATATTATTTGTATAATTCAGGAATCTCTTCAGGGAATGTATCAGTAGATCTTTCGTTTACATTTACCTTGTCGAGGGAGAATACATTACCTTTTCCAGATAAAACCCACGCATTGGGTCTATTAAATATCCGGTGATATTGAAACGTTTCCACAAGTGAGGGGAATTGGAACCCGAAACAGCAGATAAATAATGCTTGAGAAATGCAAGAACAAATAATATCGAGAAAACGAGGTAGGATGGGGCATACTTATTCGAAAATCTAAAGACTGACCATCTCGAATGCGACACCTGCGTTTAGTTAGTAATTTCTTCGAAAATAGAGAGATCTATTTTAGATAATACGTTACTGATGGAATCGTTTCTGAATCTTGATCTTAGGCTTAACGATAAACAAGCTCTAGCATTACCTATATCCTCAGCAACTCTTTCCGTAATTCCGGGGAAAGTGTAATTCAAGTCATCACTTACTTTGAGTACTATTTCTGGATATATCTCTCTAATCAGATCATAAAAGTATCTCCACCAGTTAGGGGTGAAAAACCGAGGTATATATTCTCCGAATGGGCTCCATTTCTCGCAGATATTGTCTCTCCAAAAGATCCAAGAGATCTTATATTTGTTTAAATCCTTTGATAACTCATCGAAATTAATGAGATGAGATGGAAGAATAGGTTCTTTTTAGACACGTGTATCTGCAAGCCTCGTATTTTCGTACAGAACCTTCTCTCCAGTTAATCCTGTTGGAGATCTTGATGCTACACTGCTGCATAATGAGAATTTCTTTGACCAATAAAGCGTCTCAGATTCTTCTGATTCCCAAAAATAACCAATGTGTGAATCATTTTGATAGAATTGATTCCCAATAGAATCATTCCTCGAGTTTGATCTCTTCTCAATGGATCCCTCCGAATCGACTTGATCCACTCCCGAATTTTTGAGACGGGGTCGAGATCGCCAATCAGCCGATAGCTTAGAGTTTATCAATGTTCTTTCCAAGTAATTTCCATCGCTACCACATGAAGATAGAGACGAATCTCCCGTTTCGCGAGGAGATAAGTTCAACCCCGTCAGTAGTCCTCTTAGATCCGAAATAGAGTCAAGAAATCTATCTGAATGAGTTAGTGGTGGTATCGCAGATTCATCCAGATCAGATGGAGTCGATTCGGTTGTTGCGAGTATATGATCAATAGTTTCCCTTTCCGTTCGTTGCGAGGAATTGGGTAACAACGAATCAGACACTTGGGATTGAATAGATGAAGTGATATTTTTTGTATCTAAGGATCCTATTTCAAGAGATGGGATGACTTCATCACCGGAGCCCGTATACGAATTCTCTAAGATGTCAGAGTAACTACTGCTGTATCCTCCAACCAACGAATCCCTTCTTCTGATTATTGAGATAAAATCCCTTCCGGCACAGTTCAATACGGGTAAATGCGAGTAATCTATAAAGTTTGGTGTATCTACTTCATCGGAAATGGATCCCGAAATACTCCCAATATTCCTATTCGAACCTTTCCCATAATTCAAATTATCCAGAAACAGATCCCAATCCTGCCTTCCCGTAGCGGAATAAGCACCATTCGGGAGTTTTGTTCCAATACATTCGATACAGGATTTTGTTCCAATACATTCGATACAGGATGATTCAACAAGAAATGGATTAACTGCGGGTTTTAGGAAGATTGAGGAGCCTACCGATTCTTCATCCATTAACAATCCGGACTCGATGAAGAAACTATCTTTTCTACCGAAGATTCTCTTGAGAAAGGATATCTTCTCATCGAGGTTGAGTGAACTCAGAAGGAAATCAAGCAGTGGATAATCTATATTGTTCAATTTATAGACAAGATAATCAATCCCATCTGTCGAAGCTTCTTCACTAATATACTTGGGAATAATGATTCGGTAAATAGATGATATATTGGTAAATTCCTTGGGATACTTGTTGTTCCTCCCAGCCGTACTACGAATAGTGATACCAATATTATTTAGTGCTAATATCGACAGATCATAGATTGATCTACCTAAGTCGGATCTTATTTCTGCGAATACTCTCTTGGAAGGGGAAAAAGACAAGTCTCTGATTGTATCAAGCCACCTGTGCACATTTGACCGAACATCTGGATATTCATCAATTGGGGAAATAATACATTCATGCAACAAACGCTCTATGTTACCCCTCCATTCCAATAATCTCTATTCAATTGCAATTCTTGTTACACCAGTAGATCCCTCGCCCCCCTCCCGGCTACCCAATTGATAGTTGATTCTGGATAGATATTCACTAGCTAATGTACAGAAATAGTCACGCGAAAAGAGCGTGTATACTGAGTAGAGAGATATTAACCTATTTCGTTCATATACCCTAACTAGAGAGTATGTTGAAGATATGTTACCTCCCTCTCCCGATTCATCTGAAAAAGTAGGATTTTCACTTCCATCAGTTCTTTCTACAGGTACATCGAAAAGGATCTCTAAACGGTTTGAAATAATCTTATCAAGATCGAAGTATGCGCCATTTTGCATCTCTGATTCCTCGTCAAGTATTCCACCAAATGATAGATCTCCTCTCGATAGAAAGGCTTTCCTAGGTTCCTCGCTACTACTACCAATTCTTACCTTACTGGAAATCAAATTCGATTTTTTAACTCTTAAAAGAAATCCAGTCAGTCGGTTTCTTGATTCATTTATTAGTTGTGAATAGGCGTGTAGAATAGAAAATTCCCCCTCATTTCCGTGGGAATCTAACCCCAATAATTGGAAGAACCACTTACGATTCTAGGAAGAATCAATACATTTATTGGAATCATTTTCTGCTATTCCCGCTACAGAAGGGGAGAAAGGATCTCCCAACAATAAAGGAGAGTCGAGTGTAAAATGCCGACAATCTCTCTCTACTTTCCATAAATGAGATATTCTTCCGATACCGAAAGACACGGAATTCTTATATCATTCTTCTGCCAAATATGTCTTAATAGGAGTTCCATCGGCGGTGGGACCCATACCTAGTTCATGTATAGATGATTCTGTTGAAAAGCCGTGACTCACCGCCTCTGGAGAATCATCAGTGGATATTGCTCTTTCCTCCGGAGAGTAACTGCCTACAAAGCCATTTCCAGATCTTTTCATTGAATCATATTCTGGATTTCTCTCCTCACTTCAACTAGATAAACAAGTATCTTCGATAGGTATCTCCTTCCCAACCTTCTGATTTCTGGAATCAGACTCATCCCTTGAGTTGCTATGAAAAGCCTCCAATTCTCTAGATGTCTCTATTTGTGAGGAGACATACTTCGAGAAACCACAGGAAATTTCTAGTAATATACTTGGTACCTCAGTGAGTAATTGATTATCCGATAGATAATCAAGTTCGATAAATCTCTTTTCTAAGAGAGATCTCGTTAGATTCAATTCGCGCTCATCCTTATTCCATGGAGAAGGACTTTGGTGACAGGAATGCCACATATAAAAATCGGCGTAATCCCGGAATAGTGTCCAACTCCCCTCGTCAATGGAATTTAACCAATCTCTTATATCGCTATAGGATAGGGATACACCATCACGAGATGACATTGTATTCTTATGGGGTGGAAATAGAGACAAATTGGAGAGACCCTTCCGCTCGGAATAGAACGGTGATTCATCTCCCTGCCGATCTACTGAATCCCTGGATTCGAGTAACATTTTGTCCCAAAAGTCCGATATTACGGGAATGAAGGAATCGCTTCTTAATGTTGCTGTTTGTAGCCAATTAACCCTTTGCTTGTCATGGATTTTCCGGAGAAGTAACGAATCAGAATCATTTTAGTAACAGTCATCCTTACGAAGTATCACATTTATATAGAATTCAAAAAACTCATTTGAATCTTCTAGATTCTTATCCCCCAGTGATTTTTCAATCCTCTCAGTCACATCTCTGGATATATTCTTGATGGGGAGTGGATCCCTCATCAGCCGGACCCTCCATCCATCTGAAACCGAAGGATCCATCGCACTATATATGGGAACTTGCGGTTCTTCCCTCGTCGAAGTTGTGGAAATATTTCCGTTTGAATCCGAATAGTAAGAATTACGTGTCTTTCCCTTTCTATCCTTTTCAGCAGGTGAGCATCTTATTGATAGAGAAAGAGGATAGAAGGATTCAACAGAATTTGTTGCTGGTTTTTTTACTACTCCACCAGTTCTATTAATTAGTTTCGCTAGATCTATAGAACCTCCTTCGATCAAATTTCTCTCACCTGAACGATGCATAGGAATTGGTATTGTTAGTAACATCAGGATTCCCGGAGTCACGCTATTACCCCGCTTCATTGAATCGCGCAGATTCCGTAAAAAGATTGAACTCAGAATTCATAAGTCAAATAATTTGATGGAGGGTTCATAACTGGAGAATAGACCAATTAGAAATTCCCCTAGATCTTGATTTTTCAATGATTCAAATGAGTAGTGGAATCCATCGGTTTCTGCTAACTTCGGAACTTCAGAGAATAAATCTGGACTTCTTACTTTTTCTTCTCCCACTTCTCTTACCTCATGATCTCTCTTCACTTTATCTATATGTGGTAGATACTACCCACCTCTCACATTCCATTATATAGATAATATCGAAAGATTCAAGGCCCAATGGAGTGAGTACTTTCGATGTGGTGATTTGTGGGTGTATTCGTACCTACCTGAAGCTGTCTCGGGAATCTCGAATTGTTGAAGAAACCTATCTATGTCTTATCTATCTCCTCATCAACTTATTTTATTCCGAGTGATAAAGACGAGTTCTCCAACCTGATGGGCGAACGACGGGGATTGAACCCGCGCGTGATGGATCCACAATCCATTGCCTTGATCCACTTGGCTACGTCCGCCCCCTACTTTCCCTATTCAGCTTTCTTAACTGGGAGAGAACAAGATCTACTAGGGTCATTCATTCGATGCGCGTACGTATTATTCGTCTATATATTAATACAAGAAAAAATATGTTAGGTGAAAAATGTATTCTCAATCTATTCCAGTGGGTACGGGACTACAAGCGTTCCGCTAATCAGAATGAGAATATCTTTGATTCCCATTCTCTGTAATCCTAGAAGGGTGTTTCAAAGATTCCCCAGAATCCAAGATTGGAAACTGATAATTGTAAGATTATGGCGAGATATTACTATTATTTCTATTCATTCCATCGGACGAATCTCCATTAAATACCAAACCTTATGCGAGGTTTGGTATTTAGTGATGCTGCACGACCAGACAGGTATTATCCGTTTACAGAAGGAGCTTCAACAGAAGCTAAGTCTAGAGGGAAATTATGAGCGTTACGTTCATGCATAACTTCCATACCTAGGTTAGCACGGTTGATGATATCAGCCCAGGTGTTAATAACACGACCTTGGCTATCAACCACGGATTGGTTGAAGTTAAAACCATTCAAGTTGAATGCCATGGTGCTGATACCCAAGGCAGTAAACCAGATGCCTACTACGGGCCAAGCGGCTAAGAAGAAGTGCAGAGAGCGAGAATTGTTAAAGCTGGCATATTGGAAGATCAAACGGCCAAAATAACCGTGAGCAGCTACGATGTTGTAGGTCTCTTCCTCTTGACCGAACTTGTAACCTGCATTAGCAGACTCATTCTCAGTAGTTTCTA
>NW_028239613.1:5000-51836 GCF_047967505.1 Dipteris shenzhenensis | reverse complement strand
TCCGGATTCTACTATACTAGGAGGAGTAGTGTAAAATTACTCACTGCGATCCACTTCTTCCCCGAACCACAGGTGAAAGAGAGAATGTAGGAGTCACCATCGGAGCAGCCCAAGCAATACTAACCATATCCGTGGTCGTAATTCCTATCCCTTCAATTCAATTCTATTGAATTCCTTTTCCTCCAACTACTGGGTGCTTATATGGATGAACCCGAATCGAAGTCAGTAACATATCGTACATGGGAATCAATTTCTGTTTCATATGATACCCGAGTGGGAGGAGGTAATAAGAGTGCGGATCCGTCCACCAATATATTTTATAATGTTACCAAGTCCCAATCCCCGAGGGGTTGTCAATCCATATAATTTACTCCTCGATTCCTGATACACTAAGATCAGGATTGCCTATCCGTGGCATATCCGGATACATCTAGCGTGATAGGCCATAATATACTATGGAGCATCTCGATTTGTGTCCGGGTCTGGCGCGGTAGTCAATCCCGAAATCGTCGAAATTATTGATACTGGCACAACAAGGCGACACCCAGATTCGAACTGGGGGATGAAGGATTTGCAGTCCTTTGTCTTACCACTTGACTATATCGCCCTTCTTTCACCTGCATCGAGGCACATGATTGATAGATGGGGGACTCGATATTAAGTATACCACTGAATGGGAATATTAGCAAGCTGCTCATTTTTCTGTATCGGATTGAGCTCGTAAGTATGTCGGATACTAGAAACCTTTTCTCCCCATCCAATCAATTTGATGGGTTAGGAAACCTTGCTGCCCACCCCCCCCACTTCCACACACATCCTTTTTATACTATGCATCCCCAGGCAGCCAACACCAATTTTTCCCTAGATTGCTCCACTATCCTCTGACTTACTCGGATCCCTACTGCCCACCCCCTGGTCTTGTTTTCCCTCCTAACACTCTTGGAAATATCTAACGGATCCTTCACGCTCCCCACCCCCCAGAAATGGTTCGCATAGATACCGGGTTCTACTTCGAAAAGTTTTTCCCTTCCTTGTCAATTTCACCCTCCCCACATTGATATTGACACTCCGTGGCAACAGCAGGTAGATATTATTAGGTCGTCCACCTTTAGGGATAGATTCTCGAATCTCAATAGTTCTTCTGATCCACCTCGGGTTGGGGGGGGGAGGGGTAAACCAACGATTTGACACAATGGATTGATTTTCAGTAGTATGTGAAGTGATATTCCCCGTATCAATGTTTACCGGATTGCTGTTCCACGAATCGATACTTCACGGCGCAAAAACTGGTTCTTCGCGGTAGTTGCTTCGCAGCGAGAATCGCAACAACTGCGCCAATTGTATCAATTATGCTGACGTTAATGCCTCCAGCGTCTTCTGGAGATCCAGCGAAGTGAATCTGTCTAACTAGGCACCTAGAATCTTTGTGATTTCGTGTCGAGAATCCCCATTCTCGTTGTGTCTCACCTTACCCCCACTCACCATATCGGTGGAATGACGGAATCGAGCCGATGGTTGATAAGTGGATGATAAAGATTTTTTGGGTGCAGGGAAGTCTTCCATCAGATCATTTTGAAATCCATTTATAGTTTGTTTGACACCTCCAATACCTCAAGAACCGCTGATGATGGTGGTATCTCCTTGGCCAACTCGGGAACAGTCTTCATCGGGAGAATCTACCAAATTCAATCCCTCACCCGGGAGAAAGAGAGGGGAGGGGGGATGCGAGGGAGAAGGAATCACTAAATGAATTGATGAATAGGTATAGGAGGGTTTCGCACGAGGATAAGATTTCAGTACAACATCAATAGGAGATAGGGAGATGTTCGTATTGCCAGAACTTGGATGAATTCAATTTGAGGGATTCAACTGCTTTGTTCATGAAAGATCATTTGAAGAACCTGATGATTTCCCAGAGATTGAAGATACGGATAAGGAAGTCGAATTCTAATCAATTAGTGAATAGTATCGATTGTCGGAACCTCCGATTGGGAGGAGAGAGGCTACATATCAATGTATCACATATTCATCCGATCCATATGTACCAGCTTAATTGATTCGGAAGAGAAGCGGAATAGTAGAAGAACAGGATGTGTTTCTCGGATCTATTCCCTCGATGACCTCCCAAGGAACATTTATAATCAATGGAATTGCTAGAGTTTTGATTAACTAGATATTGAGGAGTCTTGGTGTTTACCACAACCGCGAGTTGGACCACAGGGGATTTTTCACATATACCAGCATGATCATTTCGGATTGGGGAGGAAGATTCAAACCAGAAATAGATAGAAAGAGTAGGATATGGATTCGTATCAGCAGGAAACGAAAGATATCCATTTTGGTTCTACTTCTAGCTATGGGACTGAGTACGGAGGATATCCCGCGGAATGTACGTTATCCTAAGATTTTTCTGAATCTACTCAGAGAATCGAGAGAAACTATCGAATCTTCGGAAGATGCTATGCTAGAACTTTACAAACATCTATACTCTCCGGGAGTCGATGTGGTGTCTTCAGAATCCATATTCCAGGAATTGCAGAAGAGATTTTTCCAACAAAGGTGCGAATTGGGACGAATTGGTTGACGAAATTCAAACATCAAACCTAATCTCGATGTACCTGAAACGGAACATTTCCCACTACCCCAAGATCTATTAGCTGTCGCAGATTATTTGATAGAGATAAGCTATGGGATGGGTAACCTCGATGATATAGACCACCCGGGAAATCGACGCGTTCGGTCTGTAGCGGATCTATTACAGGAACAATTAAAATTAGCCCTGAATCGTCCGGAGAATTCGATCCGATAAAATATCCATAGAGCCGTCAGGCGTAGACGTCCATTAACTCTCGGGGGATTGGTGACTTCCGCACCACTCACAACAACTTTCAACGAATTTTTTGGCTCACATCCTTTGTCGCAATTTTCGGACCAGACCAATCCACTAGCAGAAACAGTTCATAAACGAAGATCAAGTTCTCTAGGTCCCGGGGGATTGACGCGGCGAACTGCCACTTTTCAAGCTCGGGATATCCATTTCAGTCATTACGGACGTATATGTCCCATCGAGACATCTGAGGGTATGAATGCTGGTCCTATCTCATCCCTAGCTATTTTTGCAAAGGTTAGCAATTCCGGATCCTTACGAAGTCCCTTTTATGAAGTATCCAAATCATCTATGGAAGGACAATTAGTAGATCTATCACCCGTCGGGGATGATTATCGAATAGGAACTGGAAATCTGTTAATAGCAGATTGGAGGACCGGGGAGAAGGAGCTTATATCGGTTCGGTATCGAGAGGAGTTCTTAACCGTTACGTGGGAGGAATTGGATTTACGAGGTATTCATCCCCTACAATATTTCCCCATTGGAGCTTCTCCTATTCCCTCCGTCGAGCATAATGATGCAAACTGCGCTTCGACGGGTTCTAATATGCAACGCCAAGCGGTTCCACTTTTCAGACCTGAGAGGTGCATTGTAGGAACTGGGTCAGAAGGTTAAGTAGCCCTAGATTCGGGAAGTGTAGCTGTATCCGAACAAGAAGGATGAATTTAATATACCGATGGTAATGAGATTACTTTATCCTCCAGGAATGGAGATACTATAACTAAATTGAGGATATATGAACGTCCCAATAATAATACTCGTAGACATCAGAAGCCTACAGTTATTCAAGGAGAACTTCTGAAAAGTGGAGAAGTTGTGGCGGATGGAGCAGCAACCGTTGGAGGAGAACTAGCTTTGGGTAGAAATATACTAGTAGCTTATATGCCACGGGAGGGATACAATTTTGAAGATGCAGTACCGATTAGTGAACGTTTGCTATATGAAGATGTTTTTACATCCTTTCATATCAAGAGACACGAAGTTGAGGTTCGTGCGACGAATCAGGGTCCTGAGATAATTACGAAGGAAATACCCCAATTAGACAGTTATGACCTTCGTCACTTGAAGGATAATGGGCTTGTAGCATCAGGATCTTGGGTAGAAACAGGAGATGTTCTAGTGGGCAAATTGACGCCTCGAGAGGGGGGGGATTCATTACGTGCCCCAGAAGGAAAATCATTACAAGCGATTTTTGGTATCCAAGCAGTCAACACAAAAGAGAGTTGTCCGAAAGTCCCTATTGGTGGAAGAGGTCGAGTCACTGATGCCATGTGGGTCTATCCTGAGGATAATCCCATGAATAATTCGGAGATGATACATATATATATTTTGTAGAAACGTAAGATACAAGTAGGTGATAAAGTAGCTGGCAGACACGGTAACAAGGGTATTATATCAAAGATCTTACCTAGGCAGGATATGCCTTATTTACAGGATGGTACGCCAGTAGATATGATACCAAGTCCCTTAGGAGTACCTCCGCGAATGAATGTAGGATAGATTTTTGAATGTTTGCTTGGGTTGGCAGGGGAATTTCCGAAGATGCATCACAGAATAACACCTTTTGATGAAAGACATGAACCAGAAGCTTCTAGAAAACTGGTATTTTCGGAACCATTTAAGGCAAGTACAGAAACATCCAATCCGTGGTTATTCGAACCTGATCATCCCGGAAAGAGTAGATTAATTGATGGACGAACGGGTGATACTTCTGAACAATCGGTTACAATTGGGAAAGCTCATATGATGAAATTGATTCATCAGGTTGATGATAAGATTCACGCATGATCCAGTGGGCCCCATGCACTTGTTACACAACAACCTTTTAGAGGGAAATCCAGACGAGGGGGACAATGAGTGGGAGAAACGGAAGTTTGGGCTTTGGAAGGTTTTGGTGTATCTTATATATTGCAAGAAATGCTTACTATTAAATCCGATCATATTTAAGCTCGTTATGAAGTACCTAATGCCACCGTGACTGGGAAACCCGTACCCAAGCCCGATACTGCTCCAGAATCTTTTCGATTGCTAGTTCGAGAATCATGATCTATGGGTTTCAATCTGGATCATAAATTGATACTTGAGGGGGATTCGAGAAGGGAAAGTAGAAATGTTTAATCGAGATATTTTCAATAAAAACAAACAGAATATTATTATCCCATGATTCATCAACAAAATTACCAACAACTCCGAATTGAATTGGCCTCTCCCGAACAGATTCGTAGTTGGGCTGAAAGAGAATTACCTAATGGAGAAATTGTTGGGTAAGTTACTCAACCTCATACGTTGCATTATAAAACCCATAAACCAGAGAGGGATGGTTTGTTCCGCGAAAGAATATCTGGGCCTATAGAGAGTGGAGTTCGTGCCCGTGGAACTTACCGATCCGTTGATAATGAAGAAGGAGATTCTAATTTTTGTAAGCATCGCGGAGTGGAATTTACTGACTCCCGGGTTCGGAGGTACCGAATGGGATACATCAAATTGGCATGTCCAGTAATTCATGTGTGGTTTTTGAAACGAATCCCCAGTTACGTTGCGAATCTCCTTACCAAACCTCTTAAAGAGTTAGAAAGCCCGGTATATTGCGATGTGTGACTTGGTTATACGTTCCAATTACCACAGAATGATCACAATCTGTCATCCCATCCGGTAGCGGTGGGATGCCTCCCATTTCGACATATCTTCCGTGGGGAGTATCATGTGGCTCGGAAAGGAGTATCGGAAAGATCTATAGATACTAAGGGAGGTTACTCCTCCAAGGTCAATTCCTATTAATTCATCGACTAGACTTCGTAATATAAATCACTACTTCTAGAATCAATCCAGATCTTTATCGGCGAGATCCTCCACCCGAGCCCCTTTCCAGATGAAAGATTATTCTATGAGGAGATATGGTTGCGGAAACTTATTCATCGCAGATACGTTTTCAATGACGTGACAACCATCGGAGTAGAGTGGGAACCTGGGGAGGAGTAATAACTGGATTATGAACAAGAGAAACCCCCCTTGTCCCTAATCAGAACCAATATTTCTGTGGGATAAGTATGTATACATGCAACAAGGGGGGGATGAGACTACTCAGTAAAAGGATTTCATCAATTTTTGACTTGAGTAACGAATAGCTATTCGATTCCCAATAAGTTTGGTTATCACGTCCCAATGCCACCGCGACCTCATATCTCGATATAGCTATTTGAGCCGGATGAGAGAAAACCCCGACGTCCGGTTCTGGGGGGGGGGGGGGGGGGGGTTCCCACCCGACCTATCCCGATCTTTTCCTTGCTAGGCCTGTAGCTGAAAAACCTACTCCATTGTGATCGCGAGGCTTGTTCAACTATGAAGATTGCTCGTGGAGAGACATTTCTACCATCTCTTTTTCTACTCTAAACTTCGAGTCTTTCCAGGGGAGGGAAGTGGCTACTGGAGGGGATGCTATTAAGAAATGATTAGCTAGCTTGGATTCGCAGAGTGTTATGGATTGTGCGTATCCGGAGTGGCAAATATTGGCGAAGCAGGGATCCACCGGGAATGAGTGGGAGGATCGAACGATTCAAAGGAGAAAGGATCTTTTAGTCAGACGGATGAGACTGGCTAAGAATTTCCTTGGAACAAACATAAAACCAGAATGGATGGTTCTGGACTTACTACCGGTTCTTCCACCTGGATCGCGACCAATAATCGAACTCTATGAGGGTGAGTCAATTACTTCTGATTTCAATGAACTTCATAGGAAGATAATTCACCGGAATAATACCCCTATCGATTTTCTACTGGGAAGTGAATTCACACCGGACGGATCGATTGTGTGTCAAAAGAGACTTATTCAAGAAGCTGTAGATGCCTCCATTGATAACGGTATACGTGGGCAACCAATGAGAGACATTAATAACAGGCCTTACAAATCTTTCTCTGAGGTTATTGAGGGGAAGGAAGGATGACTCCGCGAGAATTCGCTTGGAAAGCGGGTTGATTATCTGGGTCGTTTCGTTACCGTGGTAGGTCCGTCTCCCTCGTTACATCAATGTGGATCACCCCGAGAACCGTCGATAGAGCCTTCCCAAGCCTTCGTAATTCGTAATTCAATTGGACGACGCGTCGCTCGTAACCTGCGAGCTGCTAAGAATATGATTCGGAAGAAAGAATCAATTATACGGAAAGTTCTCCAGGAAGTTACGTAAGGTCATCCTGTATCGTTGAATCGAGCACCTACATTGCATAGATTGGGTATACAAGCGTTTCAACCTATTTTAATAGAAGGGCGTGCTATTCGTCTGCATCCATTGGTTCGCGGGGGGTTCAACGCAGATTCTGACGGAGATCAAATGGCCGTACATGTACCTTCATCTCTAGAAGCTCAGACTGAGGCTCGTTCTCCAACGTTTTCACATACAAATTTATTATCTCCTGCTACGGGGGATCCCGTATCTGTACCAAGTCAGGACATGCTTCTCGGGCTTTATGTGCCGATGACTGAGAATAAACAAGGGATTTATGGAAACAGACATTCTCTTGCCACGGACGGGGAACCCAGTTCGTCCTCCAAGATACCTTATTTCACTAGTTATGATGATGTACTCAGGGCCAAGTAATTGAGGCGAATCGATTTGTATAGTCTTTTATGGCTCCGATGGAAGACGGATCTACGTATGATTAGCTCTAGAAATCGCGAATTGCCCATTGAATTTCAATACGAATCCTCGGGAACTTCTTTCCAGTTTTACGACAATTATCAGATTAGGAGGGATGAAAAGGGTAACATACTTGGCATATATATCCTCACAAATGCTGGTCGTATTTCGTCTAATCAACAAGTGAAAGAGGCAATACAGGGTACTTCTCAGCATCAGACTCAATCGATACCAGCTATAGAAATACAGAAGAAAATCCCGAAATCAACTCGTTTTATGAACTGGAATAATGAAGAATGAGGGAGTTTTTGACGCATCTGACAGATATGATCAATAGTTTGGATTTGCCGGTCAATGATGGTCATAAGATAAAAAAGGTTGAGGTTCCTACAACGGTCGATCAAGCTGAGTCGCTTTACTACAATAAGATGATGGACAAAACCGCGATGAGACAACTCATCAGTAGGTTGACACTTCATTTCGGGATTACGCATACGACGAATATCCTGGATCAAATAAAGAGTTTGGGTTTCGAACAAGCTACAAAAGCATCTATTTCATCAGGCATCGATGATCCTTACGCAGTACCTATTAAAGGATGGCTTGTAGAAGATGCAGAGAAACAGGGTTCCGCCTCGGAGCAGTCTCATCGTTGCGGGGGTCTACATGCTGTAGAGAAATTACGTCACTTGATCGAGACGTGGTATGCGACAAGTGAGTGTCCGAAGAGAGAGATGAATCCAAATTTCAGGATGACTGATCCTCTGAATCCAGTCCATATGATGTCTTTTTCAGGAGCCTGAGGAAGTATATCCCAAGTCCACCAATTGCTCGGTATGAGAGGATTGATGTCGGATCCACGAGGACAGGTAATTGATCTACCTATCCGTAGCAATCTGCGCGAGGGTTTATCTCTGACAGAATATATCATTTCCCGTTATGGTGCTCGCAAAGGAGTGGTGGATACTGCGGTACGAACATCAGATGCTGGATATCTCACACGTAGGCTTGTCGAAGTAGTTCAACATATTGTTGTGCGTGAAAGAGATCGTGGGACTATCAGGGGCATTGCTGTGAATCTTATTGGGGGGGAAGAGGGATCCACACGAACGATACCACAACAGAGACTAGTTGGACGTGTGTTAGCAGGCAATGTATATCTAGATATGAGACGTATTGCTATGCGTAATCAGGATATTGATAATGAACCCGCCAGTAACTCAGTAGTAGCGACTGAACCGATACATGTAAGATCTCCCCCGACACGTAAAAGCATTTTCTGGATTTGTCAATTGTGTTACGGCTGGGGTCTCGCCCACCACGACTTGGTGGAATTGGGAGAAGCTGTAGGTATTATTGCGGGCTAACCAATCGGAGAACCAGGAACCCAATTAACATCAAGAACTTCTCATACTGGTGGAGTATTTACGGGTGATATCGCAGAACATGTATGAATCCCGTTCAATGGAATCATCAATTCCGATGAGAAGTCATTATATCCCACACGTACGCGACACGGACAGCCCGCTTGGATGTGTCAAAATGAATTACCTATCTCTATTAGAAGTTAAAATGATACACACAATCCTGTGATTCCAGCACAAAGTCTACTTGTGATTCAAAATAATCAATATGTTGAATCGAAACGAATCACTGCGGAAGTCTGAGCCAAGGAGTTTCCTCTCAAGGAACGGATTAAGAGAAAGATCTATCCAAATTTAGAGGGGGAAACCTATTGGAATGGGGTCGTGTATCACTCGCCCGAAGATATACATAGTAATATTCATGTCGTGCGCAATAGCGGTCATGTACGGGTCCTTTCAGGAACCTCTAGTGATTCCAATGGGAATTCCTTTTATGAAGATCAAGATAGAATTGATACCAGATCCCATTCCAACGAGAGTAAACGCGAGCTTCGGGAGGTAAATTGGGAGAATATTAGTGTCATTAACTCTGGATGTTATCAGGAATGGATATGGGAGTCCGGAATCAATGTCGATTTTGAATCTATCAAAAGTGAATTGAATTCGTCGAGATTTGTTTCAACTCCTTCCATGGGTCGAGGTGGGGGAACAGAGGTGGTTCCTCTATCACCGGAACAGGAGGGTCGGTACAGGAAATTATCTTACGCAAATTCCGAGTTCCGTATACTCAATAACGTGATTTTGGATCGGAATGAAATTATTGCTATTTGCGAAGACTCGAAGTATCGAACCAACGTTTCGGGAGTTGTAAGATATGGTACTGCAGAAGTAGAACCCATTGATGAAGGAGAATTGGTTTCTGGCAGTGAAACAGCAAGTTCTAGATCGCGGTATAAAGTCACCAAAGGAGGTAACTCTTCCTTGATCCCTGAAGAAGTGTATACTATTTGCGAGCCTTCCTCATCCATTTTGGTGAAGAACAACAGTGTTGTCGAGGAGGGCACACAAATAACTTCTAATATTATTAGTCAGATGGGTGGGTTGGTTCGCATAGAAAAGATACCCAATAGTATCAAAATAAGAATCTTACCCGGATATATCTATTATCCGAAAAAGAAAACTAATATATCTAAACAGGCTGATACTTTGATTCCACCAGGGCATCTGATTCTCGGTGAATTCAAATCTGATAATTGGGTTTATCCCCAACCAGTTGCATCGGCTAGAAGAAGGAAGCCCTCTGTCTCAATAAGAACAGTTGTAGAATACAATGTACCTGGTGATTCTCCAATACGAATGCCTGAAATACCAAAGACAGAGAAAGACTTGGGAATTCAAGTCTTTACCTATATCTTTTACAGAGACGGCGAAGTAGTAGAAATAAGTGACAACACAGATATCCAATTGGTTCAAACTTGTTTAGTGGCTGATTGGCAAGAATCCCCCCCTCCCCCGGAAGGGTCGTATCTGTCTCTCACCAATATTAAGATAAGTGACAGTCTTAGCACCTTCCTCCAGGTTAACCCAATGGGACTTTCCAATCCGTTTTTGTCCCCTGAGACAAGAGCTGGGGAAGCTCCTCCACAACTGGCGCTCGGTGGGAAGCTATCCCCCATCAATTTGAATTCACGCGATGAGAATAAAAATAAAGAATTTGTCGGATATCGAGGTACTATTCATGTAGTACCCCAACAAGGTGCATCCTTCTTAATCCTATCACCATCCAATCTTTTTCGTAACCCCCTGCCCCCCGACCCAGACGGAGGGGTATATGGAAGGGGGGGTGCATATTCCGATAATTCTGGATCGGGGGGTATGACTGTCTTTCGTAACAACATAGATTCAAAAGATCCCCACTCGGATTCTGATGCTGGATCTATTTGGAGAGGTACCGCAGGACCAAAAGGAGTATTGACAGATTTTGGAGAATTTTATCCTACTACTGGTGGAAGGGGAAACAAAAAGTTGGGCCTTTTAGGTGATTCACAAAATAGCCCCTACTCTTTGTTGTTTTCCTACTCCGTATCAAGCAACAAAGTCTCTTTTGCCGAGGATCCCTTTGTCGATGAGTCAACAGATGCATCGGGACGTAGGTATTGGTATTCAATAGATGAAAATGAATCGATATTTGAATACTCCCCAGATTTATTGGTGGGAGGATGCTTCCCCAGATTGATCTTCCCCCCATCATATTTCCCCGGAGCAAGAATTCTGCCTATTAATCTCGGACTTCTGGTCAGTGAAAACGCATGCATTTACGGGGGTGATATCTGCCTCCAATCCGGCCAAATCATAGCTATTCACCGAGAATACTCACCAATCAGAACAGCCAAGCCTCTCCTAGCAACTGAGGGGGCGACTATTCATAAGAATTACGGAGATATCATTGGGAAGGGGGATACATTAATAACATTACTACACGATAGATCGAGGTCTGGGGATATTATTCAGGGTTTTCCAAAGGTTGAGCAGTTGTTGGAATCTCGTTCCACCGCTTTTACCTTAGCAAGAATCGAAGATATTTCTGATAGATGGAGGAGAACTATTACAAGATTAGTTGGTAATCCTTGGAGTCATTTCACGAGTGCCGGAATAGGTATGGAAGATTGTCAACTGGTTCCGATTGATCAAATTCAAAAGGTTCATGGATCCCAGGGGGTGTAAATATCCGATAGGCATATAGAAATCATCATTTGACAACTGACATCGAAAGTAGTAACGTTGGAAGATGGAATAACTAATGTTTTCTTACCCGGAGAGCTTATTGAATCATCATAAGCGTAACGAATGAATCGCGTCTTAAAAGAATCGAATTTCTACGAACCTGTTGTATTGGGAATGACAAAAGCATCTCTTAACACTACTAGTTTTATATCAGAGGCGAGTTTTCAAGAAACTACTCGGGTACTGGCTAGAGCCGCTATTCGGGGTCGAATCGATTGGTTGAAGGGACTGAAAGAAAATGTCATCCTTGGTGATCTCGTTCCCATTGGGACCGGCAGTCAGGAGGTTATTCGTCAACTAGATGTAGAGAGAAATACGGAATTTTATTTAGCTATTAGTGATTTTAACATCTTCAGTCGAGAGGCAAGGGATATTCCCCCTCATACTTATTACGGGAGGGAGCCGAGTTCCCACCATAGATTAATGATTCACGAAGGATTGAGACAACCCCTCCCCGGAGTCAATATTGGTGAATGAGATTCAGAATCATTTTGCGACGTAGCATCTCGGGTATGTCTCACTCAATAATCCCGACCAGTGAATCGTAATAATTACGTAACTTCCATAAAAATCAAATCAATCTGCGGCTTTTCGTAGTTCTTTTTTGGGGGGGTAAAATGCAACAGAAAAATTGGAATATCGATCCAGAAGGGATGATGGAGGCGGGGGTCCATTTCGGTCATCAAACCCAAAAGTGGAATCCCAAGATGTCACCTTATATATTTACGGAACGGAAAGGTGTTCACATTCCCGATCTAACTCAGACTGCTCGTCTCCTATCCGAAGCCTGTGATTCGGTATCCAATGCAGCGACGGAGGGAAAAGAATTCTCAATAGTAGGTACAAAATACCAAGTAGCTGATCTAATTGCATCGGCTGCGACGAAATCTCGATGTCACTACGTGAATGAAAAGTGGCTCGGTGGCATGTTAACGAATTGGTCCACTACAGAAACACGTCTTCAGAGATTTCAATATTTGCAGAATGAAGAAGATACGGGGGGGTTCGATCGACTCCCGAAAAAAGAGGCATCGATTCCGAAAAAACAATTACTTCGATTGAAGAAGTATCTAGGTGGAATTCAATATATGTCAAATTTACCCGATATTGCGATAATTACTGATCAACACGAATAATCCACTGCTATTAGAGAACGTATCACTTCAGGTATTCCTACAATCTGTGTCGTCGATACAGATTGCGATCCAGATCTCACAGATATTCCGATTCCAAGTAATGATGATGCGCGGTCCTCCATTCGACGGGTACTGGATAAATCAACACTGGCTATTTCTGAGGGTCGTTCGAACTCAAAGATATTGAACTTAATAGATAGTGAAATCAGTAACTATCCCAACTATTCGTGGTAGAATGAAACAGAGACTTACCCCAGAGACAGCAATATGCTGTGACTCTATTATGGGGACAACCCTGGGATTATGTAGTGATTAGGAATCCACTTGATTGTTCTGTGCAAATCATTCTTCCCCACGTTGATTCCTGATAAGGAGGTAATACGAATTCCGAACAATTGTCCATTCATGGGATTGATAATCTATATCAAGTATCGGGCGTGGAAGTGGGTCAACATCTCTATTGGCAAGTAGGAAATTTCCAAGTTCATGCACAAGTTCTTGTAACTTCCCGGGTAGTAATTGCTATATCATTGGGTTTATCTACCGCAGCTACTCGGGATTTGCAAACCATCCCGACTGGCAGTCAAAATTTCATTGAATATATTCTTGAATCTATTAGGGATCCGACTAGAACTCAGATGGGGGAAGAAGGGTATCGTCCCTGGGTTGCATTCATTGGAACTATGTTTCCATCCATTTCTGTTTCTAACCGGTCAGGTGCTCTGTTTCCTCGGCGAGTTATCCAATCACCTCATGGAGAGTTGGCTGCACCTACGAATGATATCAATACAACTGTTGCATTAGCTTTGCCTACATCAGTGGCATATTTCCACGCGGGTCTAAACAAGAGAGGTCTTAGTTACTTCGGTAAATACATCCAACCCACTCCAGTACTGCTACCTATTAATATTCCAGAAGATTTCACTAAACCTTCACCACCTAGTTTCCGACTCTTCGGAAATATATTAGCTGATGAGTTGGTAGTAGCTGTCCTCGTCTCTCTAGTACCCCTAATTGTTCCCGTACCTATGATGCTTCCAGGATCATTCACAAGTGCCATTCAAGCTTTGATTCTTGCGACTCCAGCTGCAGCTTATATAGGGGAATCCATGGAGGGTCATCATTAACCGAGTTTCGATTCCGACGAATCATCGGATTAGGATCGTGGTATTCGACAGGTACTCGGGCCACCTCTTGGAGTAGCAAAAACTGTTTCTGTGGTATAATAATATGATACCCCCCTCCTATTAGAGGGGGGGGGGGAAATCCTACTACTCCCATTTCCATTCAAAGGGATGGGGATGGAAATGACAATAGTGATTCCCACCATTCGACTCGAGCATTCCCTCCAGTCTGCAGGGGTGGACGAATCACAAGATGTTCCGCAATTCGTGGGAATCTTTGTCACCTCGGGAACCAATGATACCGATACTTACTAGTATCTCCTATCGTGTTACAACAAGGAGTTGAATCTCATCCGGGCCGTGGCTGGAATTCCTCATCATGAAGTACTATATTTTCATCCAATTGCTGCATTACGGGTAACGAGTGAGATTGGTGGATTCTCGTCGGGGGAATGGCTTTATTTCTCGCCCACCGGTATTGCTATTTCAATGCTTCGAATAGAAACAAGTGAATCGGAAGGAACATTTCAACCCATCAGCGGCTCTGAGTGAATTTTCACAGAATTATTCCAGTAGGCATTGATCTTTGCTAAGTCGGAATTGGTTGAATTAAATAAAAAAGAGGAGATTAATACGAACCCCTTGATTCCTGCTGCTTCTGTTATTGCTGCCGGATTAGCTGTAGGCCTCGCTTCTATTGGTCCCGGTGTTGGTCAAGGCACTGCCGCGGGTCAAGCAGTAGAAGGTATTGCGAGACAACCAGAGGCAGAGGGTAAAATTCGAGGCACTTCATTGTCAAGTTTAGCCTTCACGGAAGCTTTAACAATCTATGGACCAGTTGTAGCCCTAGCACCGTTATCTGCAAATCCTTTCGTTCGATCCACCCACAGTGAGGGGTACTTGGGGAGCCCTGTACCCCCTCCCCAATCGGACCCTTTCCAAATCGATTATCTGATTGGGAGATTATCTTATTCAGGGGGGGGGGTCTGACAGAAAATCCTCGATCAATCTATTTTATCGATTCCTTCTCGCGACTCTCCAAGTTATTTTGTGAATCCCCCCCCCCACATCAGTATGGAATGAACCAGTTGATTGCTCCGTTCCATTCCCACGTCAGTTCTATTTTTTATCTAGTGTGTAGGTATTCCCTCCGAATCCATGATTCTATTCCAGGTCAGATTGAAGGAATTATGTAGGATTTAGATAATCCCTTGGGAGGGGGAGGGAGCATGAGAAGTATAAGTGACATCGCCGTCTCTACGAGTCATTGGACTCCTGCCGCGGGTTTTGGTTCGAATACCAATATCTTGGAGACAAATCCGATTAATCTGATTCTAGTTTCGGGTGTACTATTTTATTTTGGAAAGGGAGTGTGTGCGAGTCGCATATCTGAATGAGATAACTGGATTCCTCCGGTTGCATTTGGAACAGGAGTAGATGCAAAATCCCGACGAATTACTTGCAAATGAGTGACATCATGTAAGAACCAGAGCATTTCGTGAAATCGGTAGAAACTTTATTGCTTTCACCGACTGATAGGGGAATATCATCAATACGGCTAAAGCTGAATCGCTTGAAGTCTAAGCAAGAATTCGGGTCCTCTTCCCCCTGCTGTGCAAAGATTCCAAAGCATGGTCGGAGATTTCTTCGATATACAACACTCATATCGGGAATAGCCCCACCTCTCTCATTTCTCGCGGGGGGAGGTAAAATCTACCGGTAGGAACCAAATTTTGTTCAATCTGCTGAATAGACAACCCATCTGGAATGAATATTATTCAGAGGAAACGACTTCGCTGGTAGGAGGAGTATCGTCCAGAAGAGCCCTCGATGATTTTCAAGTTTCAGCAATTTGATTTCCACCTGTGGACTACATTCATAGGGATGGCAGGTCCGTGAAGATATTGGATTTTCTTATCCTATCGAGAGGTACGGGCGGGAAAGCCGAATGAATCGAAAGATCCATGTTCGGTTTGGGAAGGGACCACAGATCTCTGGGAACCGGAGATATATAATCTACTTTCATTGACCAATCTACTGGAGAATTGTAAGGGAACAATCTTGAGTACTATTCGTGACGCGGAGGAACGTTATAAAGAGGCTACCGAAAAACTCAAGCAGGCTCGGACTCGTTTGCAACAAGCAAAAGTGAAAGCGGATGAGATCCGCGTGAATGGACTCACGCAAATGGAGGGGGAGAAGCGGGATCTCGTTGATGCGGCTGATGAAGATCCAAAAAGATTGGAGGATAGTAAAAATTATACTATTCGTTTTGAAAAACAACGGGCAATTGAACAGGTTCGCCAGCAAGTCTCTCGCCTTGCCTCAGAAAGAGCTCCGGAGAGTCCGAATAGTCGTTTAGATGGCGAATTGCATTTGCGCATGATTGATTATCACATTGGCCTATTCCGGGCCATGGAAAACGCAGCTGATTAGCTTCCGTATTAGCTTCCGTAGGTCCCATTTCTCAAGAAGATAGTAAATAGATGCTAATGGTAATAAATATTCGACCCGGCGAAATTAGCAGTATTATTCGCAAACAAATTGAGGGATATGTTCCAGAAGTAGAGGTTGTCAATACCGGCACCGTACTCCAAGTCGGAGATGGGATCGCTCGCATTCATGGTCTTAACGAAGTAATGGCTGGTGAATTGGCAGAATCTGAAGACGGTACAGTAGGAATTGCTCTGAATCCGGAATCTGATAATGTCGGGGCTGTATCGATGGGTGATGGTTTGGCCATACAGGAAGGAGGTTCTGTAAAAGCAACGGGAAGGATTGCCCAAGTACCAGTTAGTGATTCCTTCTCAGGTCGTGTCGCAAATGCTTTAGCTTAACCCATTGATGGCAGAGGCCAAATTCCAGCTTCTGAATCTAGACCGATTGAATCCCCTGCTCCGGGGATTATTTCAAGGCGTTCCGTATATGAACCCTCACAAACGGGTCTTATTGCTATTGACTCTATGATCCCCATAGGACGCGGCCAGCGAGAGTTAATAATTGGAGACAGACAGACGGGTAAAACAGCAGTAGCTACAGATACAATTTTGAATCAGAAAGGTCAAAATGTTATATGTGTTTATGTAGCGATTGGTCAAAAAGCCTCCTCCGTAGCTCAGGTAGTGAATACTTCTCAGGATCGTGGCGCCATGGAATATACAATTGTGGTATCGGAGACTGCAAACTCTCCGGCTACTCTGCAATATCTCGCCCCCTATACAGGAGCAGCTCCGGCTGAATACTTCATGTATCGTAAACAACATACCCTGATTATCTATGATGATCTTTCTAAACAAGCTCAGGCTCATCGACAGATGTCTCTCCTACTGAGAAGACCACCCGGACGAGAAGCATATCCAGGAGATGTTTTTTATCTACATTCGCGTCTCTTGGAAAGAGCGGCTAAATCAAGTACCCAATTAGGTGAAGGTAGCATGACCGCTTTGCCCATCGTCGAGACCCAGGCCGGAGATGTCTCAGCCTACATCCCGACTAATGTCATTTCTATCACTGATGGACAGATATTTCTATCAGCGGATCTATTCAATGCTGGAATTCGACCGGCAATCAATGTGGGGATTTCCGTATCTAGAGTAGGATCCGCCGCTTAGATCAAAGCCATGAAACAAGTAGCTGGTAAATCAAAATTGGAATTAGCTCAATTTGCTGAATTAGAAGCTTTTGCCTAATTTGCTTCTGATCTCGATAAAGCTACTCAAAATCAGCTAGCAAGGGGTCAGCGGCTACGTGAGTTACTTAAACAATCTCAATCATCCCCACTATCGGTAGAAGAACAAGTAGCTACTATTCATACCGGAGTTAATGGATATTTGGATATATTGGACGTCGAGAAGGTGAAGAGATTCCTGGTTCAGTTACGTGAGTATATAACAACCAATAAACCCGGATCCGTCGAAATTATTCGTTCTACCAAGATGTTTACGGAACAAGCAGAGATGCTTTCAAAGGAAGCTATTAAAGAATATACGGAACTTTTCTTGCTTCGCGAGAAGTAAAAAATAACTTTCAGAACACGCAAAATATGTCTTGAGTAGGGGGTGGGAGGAAAGAAAAAGGATCAGAAGCCATTTGCAATTTGCAAACACCCATCAGTCGTATACACGGAATTACGTCCAATAGGATTCGAACCTATATTGGAGGTTTAGAAGACCTCTGTCCTATCCATTAGACGATGGACGCCCCCCCCCCCCGAGGGGGGGGGCAGGAACTATGCTATGGACAAACAAAAACAATAACTTCGGTTTGTTCAAGGTATGGCTGCGTAGCGGGAGCCAGAACCCAAGCCTAGATTAGCGGGAATCGGGAGATGGAGAAGGGTAACTTAAACCGGTTCAATTGGTGAGCGGGTAGCGGGAATCGAACCCGCATCAGTAGCTTGGAAGGCTAGGGGTTATAGTCGATGCTACTGAATGAGTTCATTATGGCATCTCTAATTCAGAACCGAACGTGAAGGTCTCCCTTCATTCGGCTCCTCTATGGAATGGATAGTAGAAGGAGGAGCTTGAGGGAGATGAATATCCCCAGATACAAGCATAGAGAGATTCTTTTTCACTCTTCGCTGCGTAAACAGAGAAATGGAAAGCATTGGAATCTCATTCCGAAGACTCATTGCGGATATCTCCTCCTTCTCGACCAGGGTTACATTGCTGGTGAGAAGGATCCATAGCATCTATGTCAGTTTCTTCCGTATCCGACGAGACGGGAACACACTTCCTAGATGATCCCTGTGGAAAAGCATATTACTCCCACGACTCGTGAAAATACTTTGTCGAATCGAAGGTCAGCCGATGTCTCTTCCGGTTACTTCGTTTCTTATTTCTATAGATGACAATCCTTAGGAGAATATTTTTTCTTTCACCGAGTTATAGAATTGTCCACGAAATGCTTGATAATCCTGGTAAATAAGGATCGATCTTTTCATAACTATTTGGCTCGGATTCATTACTGGATCAGAGATTCAGTGACGATGAGACAAATATTTCGGGTTGCTATCCATAGATTCTACACTAGTTGTTCCGGGACCTCTGGATCCTGGAAAAATTCCGCTTCATTATTCCGATATGCAACTGGTTCGACTTCGCAAACGTAGGAATATATAGGAATGACAGGAATAACGCTTTCTACACCGACACTCATTGTAGGAAAGTATGTGGACTTCCCTTAGAAATAAAGCTTTTCGATCGAGTGAGAAATCAATTTGAAAGATCCCTCAGCTACCTGGTTCGAAAATGAAGCGAATCACACTTTTACCACTAAACCATACCCGCCACGATTGGATTGTATCATATATAAGTCTTTCCTGTCTAAGGATGGGTTGTAGCCAAAAGTGTTAGTAAAAAGGAGCTCCCCCCCCCCCCCCCCGTTTCAAATATCCATCTCCGGAATTCAGTGTTTAATGAGAAATTTTCTTGCTTCCGGAGATGGTACGACAGAATTACAAATTTCCCTTACGGGCTGCTGATAGAGCAATTACTAGTGGTCCTGATGCAACTACTAATGCCAGAACAGCAAGTTGTGCAATTAGTTCTAGATTCACCACCTACCTCCTCATCTTCAGAAATATCTAAATCAAAGCGGTCCCCTTTTCCTTTCGCAATTATCCCCCGCCTCCTCCCACTACTTCAATAGACACTCCCGGAATGGTGTATCTGAAATACAGGAGATGTTTTTGTGTGGCCATGACAAATTGAAATTGGTACAATTAAATGAGAGATGGTGATTCACGTAAACGAGGAAATCTCGCATTTCATTCCTCGTTTCTCGAAATGTATAAAGAATCGGGAGATAAGTAATGACATCAATCCCGGATGGGCAGATGATTCTGGCCCTTATTAGTGCCTCTCTAACAAGTATCTTAGCCGTAAGATTGGGTCTCGCATTGTATCGGTAACTGGTTCGTCACCGCATAGATAGGCAGCCTGGCTGATCGCGGCTAGGCTGGGAGATTCCAATCCCGGCTGAATGAAAGTGATTCATTCAAGAATCTGATTCTCGGAGGAGAATCGGGGGGGGGGGGGGGGAAGGAGAAAATGATGCTTCCTATTCGGGATTGAACTTCGCCTTGTAACAGATTTCTCAGACACGCCGTCTCCTATACTTCCATTGAAGTATGGACTTCCGTCCCAGCCTCGTGGTAAAGTCCAAAGGATTCCACCGCATGGAGAGATGGCCGAGAGGTCTAAAGCGTCGGATTGCTAATCCGTTGTACAATACATTTGTACCGAGGGTTCGAATCCCTCTCTCTCCCCCAATAATTAACTGATCCGTTGGACAAGGCAATTCCGACGAATTGCATATCGGACTTCATTTATTCTTTGCGCCCGGGGTTACGCCCAGGGTCGTTTGATGGGAATCCAAAAACGAAGAGAGAAACAGAAGAGATAACTACTGTATAAACGAATAGCTTAAGAGTAAGCATGACCTAGTCCCCCTGATCGTAACTAGAAGTGAAACGGAACGGAACACATTTTTCATATTTATACCATACGTTTCTTCTTCGATTCAAAGAAGGAATAGGAAGAATCAGGAATCTGCTGAGGTGAATAACATATATCCGACTCGAACGTCTTCTCCTCCGGGATATCCTTTTTCTTTTGAATGAATCGATTTGAGTCCGAGTCGTTGCAAGTAAATTGGCGCATTAGGTACTACGAAATGCTCAATTGGATTCATCGCAGTGTAAGAAGGAGGGATGGACTTCCCCCAATCCCAACTGCGATATTTATTAGTATAGCCGGGAGGGGTCAGTTTCCCCTCCCGGCGAGTCAGCTGGTGGCGGGGGTGCAAAGGTATGGGGGAATAAGAGCGAGATCCCACTCCTTCAATGACATCTCACTAATCTCTCTCCGTTTTCCTAATTTTTTTTCGTTTTATGAACATTATCAATCTTACCAATAGTTAAAACTAACCATAATACAGAAGGTGGGCGACTCGATTCCATTAGTCAAAGTGAAGGTGGGGAAGGAAGGGAGTGAGTGACCCCGCCTCACGATAGGAATTGGGGATTCTATTCCGAAGCAGCAATCTGGTTGGAATGGATCTCGAATCTGAATCCCATAATATATCAGTTTTCAACCCCCCACCTACTTTGGGGTTTATCATTCCGCTGGGGGGGGGCCGGATCCCCAATCCCGAGTGGTTTACTACCGGAAACTCACCGAAGCCTGCCATACGAAAGCTAGAAGTAGGAAAAACGCTGGTATAACTGGCATTACATCCACAATCGGATCAGAAATAGCATAAGCTTCAGGTAACCTAGCAAGAGAAGCGTCACTCAGGTGTAAGGGATTCCCCGTATCAGTGTTAAACGGAACTATCATTTTCATCCTCCAATGGCGGAAATTTTCACCCCGGTACGGTGCGGGGACAATTACCAATCAGTCGACCCATTGAGTACATACTGTTACGGATACTTCCATCCGAATAGAGGGGGGTAGATATTTGCGGCGTCATAAATATCTACAGCATTTCGACGGAATCAATGATTGAATGGTTGGTGAAACAAATCCCTTCACACCAAGTTTCACGGGAATTTATTATCTTTTGATTCCTAGTTACCATCTTTCAATTCCTGCCGGAGTCGTATCTGCACAACCCATTCAGGAAGGGGGGTTGACATGAGAGTCGAAGTATGGGATATTCATTATATCAAATATGTATGGGGCGTGGCCAAGTGGTAAGGCAGCGGGTTTTGGTCCCGTCATTCGGAGGTTCGAATCCTTCCGTCCCAGATCTTGATGCATAAGTAGATACACCCCATCTCCTTTTCTGTGATCTTTTTTTTTTCCTTCTTTTGTGGGAGAGTCAGGAACGTTCTAAATTGGGACGGACTACTCCGAGTCCCTCCTCCCACCTATTGATGGATCGTCCAGTTCATGTTACGACGGTGAGCCGGATATAGCAATAGATCCCGGGGCGAAAAACAATATTAAGAATAATTCATGAAATTAGCCTATTGGATGTATGCCGGACCCGCTCATATCGGTACTCTACGAGTAGCCAGTTCCTTTAAGAATGTACATGCCATAATGCATGCTCCTCTGGGAGATGACCATTTCAATGTAATGTGATCTACGTCGGAGAGGGAGAGGGATTTCACCCCAGTAACTGCTAGTATAGTGGACCGTCACGTATCAGCACGTGGATCTCAGGAAAGGGTTATTAATAATATAAATCGAAAAGATGAGGAATAATGTCCCGATCCAATTGTCTTGACGCCTACATGTACCTCTAGTATCTCACAAGAAGATTCGCAGAATTTCGTGGATCGAGCTTCTATCTATTCTACGTCTGATGTAATTCCCGCAGATGTCAATTACTATAGAGTCAATGAGCTTCAAGCAGCAGATAGGACTTCAGAGCAAATAATTCGCTATTATTTGGATAAAGCTCGTAGACGGGGTACATTGGATCGGTCTCTGACAGACGCGCCCTCAGCAAATATTATTGGAATATCCACTCTGGGTTTTCATAACCAACATGATTGTCGCGAATTGAGACGTCTACTGCAAGATTTAGGAATCTTAGTCAACCAAATAATTCCAGAAGGAGGATCTTTGAGGGATTTGGAGGATTTACCAAAAGCTCGGTTTAATATAGTTCCTCATCGCGAAGTGGGTCTAATGACAGCAATCTTTCCGGAGAAGGAATTTGGGATGCCTTACATATCAACCACTCCGATGGGAATCTCAGATACAGCCGAATTCATTGGACAGATGGAGAAGTATATAAATGCGTGGGCTTCCGCCTTGCCGAAAGAGAGAGTCAATTATGAGTCGTATATTGAAAATCAAACCAAATTTGTTTCTCAGGCGGCTTGGTTTCCAAGATCCATCGATTGTCAGAATCCGACTGGAAAAAAAGCAGTAGTATCTGGTGATGCCACCCACGCAGCTTCGATTACTAGAATACTCACTAGAGAAATGGGAATTCGTGTTATTTGTTCGGGTACTTATTGCAAACACGACGCGAAGTGGTTTAATGAGCAGGTTCAGGGCTTACGTGATGAGATATTAATTATGGAGGATCATACCAAAGTTGGAGATACGATAGCTTGTATTGAACCTCCTGCGATCTTTGGAACCCAGATGGAACGCCATATCGGTAAACGTCTCAATATTCCATGCGGGGTTATTTCTTCACCCGTCCATATCCAGAATTTTCCGCTAGGATACCGACCTTTCCTAGGTTACGAAGGAACTAATCAGATAGCCGATCCAATCCATAATTCATCCAATCTAGGTATGGAAGATCACCCACTAGACGCTTTTGGCGGACACGATACTAAAGAAGTGGTTACCAAATCATTATCTACAGATAGAATTCTGAATTGGACCCCCGAGAGTCAATTGGAGTTAAGCAAAATTCCTGGTTTCGTGAGGGGTAAAACTAAGAAGAATACGGAAACTTCCGCGGAACAAAATAACATTACGGAAATTACGGTTGAGGTGACGTATGCGGCTAAAGAAAAACTGAATGCTTAACATAGAATAAATTCCGAATGTTACTGATTCGGGGTTGTTGGGACAGCTCTTCCCGACGGGCAGCCGCAGGTAGTATCAGTAGATCTTATTGAAATTGTTGTGGTGGTAACAATCTCCCGGTAAGAAAATAACATTTGAACTCTGGATATTACGGTAAAACCTCGTCTAAAACGATATGGTGGAAAGCGACGTGTGGCTCGAAATCGAGATCGTTTATGCGGAGTTTTGCAGCCGCCATTTCCGGATCCAAGGGAAATGTTTCCGTTTCAACGTTTCTTGAAATTCGCCATCTAACGAAACTTGAATGATTATGTCGTATTCCTGGCCCCAAGTCTATCCGATCGGGGATAATATCTATGGTTACTCCACGGAATGAAGCTACCGAGCTCCGTCAGTCCGCATTTACAGAAGGAGCAACTGTCTTCGTCGATAAATACTCCCATTGAATATTCATAATTCAATCCCATCCGTATGGAGTCAATTTCCTTGAGATGCAAATATTCCATTATTTGATTTTGATTGAGTGTGAGGATTTCCATGACGCGTCCAAAATCACAAATCAGTTGCTGAATGTGATTCTTCACAATGGGTCGATCAGAACGAGTTCCGTCGCTACCACTTCTCGATTCGAAAGACCCTCGGAGTGAGGCTTAAACCTACGGATTTTCGGAATTGATCTACGAACGGGAGAATATCGAATACGCACAGTTGAAGCCCTCGGTAGAGAGATCCCTCTCATACTTCCATGGTGGGGGCTCGAACGGAGTCATAATCGGTAAGAGATAACTCGAAAAGTGGATGGGGATGCGTGTCTGTCTCCCCTAAAACTTGCGTGAGTTAGGAGTATTTTCTCTATAATTGAAAAGAAAGGAATGGAATGGAGAGGTATATAGCTGGTGTTCCTCCATACCCTCGGAGTCATGGCTTGAGCCGTATGAAGTTGAAATTTCACGTACGGTTCTATAGGGGGGAAGGGGATTCGTTTCTCCGTACCTATCCGACTAAACTACTTACCGAATAACTGCAATTGATGTCCAATCCCGGCGAGAGGGAAAGTCTATTCAGGAAGTTGGATTTCATGATCCACGAAAGGAACAAACTCAATTAGATGTTTCTGCTATCATTTATTTCCCGGGAAGAGGAGCTCAAACAACAGAAACTGTTCGTGATATATTGAGGCGAGCAAAGGTCTTTAAACAG
This sequence comes from Dipteris shenzhenensis, assembly GCF_047967505.1. NCBI lineage: Eukaryota > Viridiplantae > Streptophyta > Polypodiopsida > Gleicheniales > Dipteridaceae > Dipteris > Dipteris shenzhenensis. Next base: position 27,207 of record NW_028239613.1, on the reverse strand, counting down.
GTTGAAATTGATTCTTAGGAGAATTCAACGAGCTCAGTCCATATTTTTTTGCAAATGTTTCTATACTATCCCCTCCTCTTCCTCGCATTCTACATATATGCAGTATTTGTCATACCCATGAAAAGTAGTATTTCGAGGAATAGGTACTGGCTATCTGTCAAATCTTTCCTCGAAAGAAGTGATGTTAGATACTTCTTGACAGGTAAAAAGAGGAAGAGGAAGTAAAAGTCCCAGTCGGTGGTGAAAAGGGTGAAGATGATTCACGAGGAATTAATAGGGATCCCGACTCCATCCTGGATTCGTAGATCCCGTATAACTCCTCGTGATCACTCACGGGAATAAGCCACTGCTTATCCCAGTCTTAAGCGTCGAGAAAGTAATATCCCATCCCAGCCTGAGATTTATCTATTCCAACGAAACAATCTAGTCGATATTGAAAATACCATACTCATCCCCCCTGTTAGTTTATTCCTCCCCACATCCATTCCTCCTAGTCCGATTATGCTTACAATTATCCGAAGGTCGATCGATACCACTTCCTCCATTCTGGGGGTTTACTACCCGACAAAGTTGCCAAGGCGGAGCTGCTGAGTTGATGACAATGGGGTGGAGCTGCTGAGTTGATGACAATGGGGTGGAGCTTCGAGTTAAGCGACAAGCATGAAGAGCCTGAATCAGAAGATGGAACCGTCAATAGAGATTTCTATCCGGAAAATTGATATCCCGAGTCCCATTTACCCACCCAATCCCTCCCTTTTATCAACTGATTGGTGCTTAAAAGCTAATCAGTAGACAATTAAGAGATAATCTCGAGATGGGCTTGTTTGTCTAAAAAGGGGGTCACTATCTAACAAATATTCTAATAATTCGTGTGGGGATGAGCGGGAATCGCCCAACTGGGGAGTGTTTTCCCCCGGCTGAATCATTTGAGTCTGCTGAGTCAAGAGCACAATAAACTCCTAAAATGGTTTTAAATCACTCTCCCTTAGAGAAGAATCTGAGGGTCTTGCATGTGAATCTCATCCAGAAAGAGTGATTCGTGGGATATGGGGATAATTACCGACACGACGAATCTCTCCGACGGGTTGCGTCACCACGGGAGATCCAGATATCTGGGAGGTTACTTCTATGAGAGCTGCACGCAAAGTCCCGGCCGGATTGGGCGAGTTACGGGAAAGAAAAGGAATGGATTCAAATTGGGAATGCTTCTTACACACCCTCCTCTTCCAAGACGATCTCCATTCAGTGGCCCGTAACCCTTACTTAAAGGGATCAATTACTGATTCGGTAGGATGTTCCAGAAGGGGATATAGTATGATATCTGCGAGACGATTAATCAATGGAACACGTAAACAGGATTTTTCGGAGATTCCTCTTTCAAAATTTGATCAAAATTGATTTGGTGATTCCGAAACGGATCCATATTTTGATGCACTTTCAGAAGGAATATGCCTAGTATCGGAAATTGCTTTCTCGTCGCAGGTGGAGGAACCCCTATCTATGAAAGGGGTTGGTGAATGGAAGAATTCCCGATCCGTCTATTCGATATCTCCATTCGTGGAAGACAGATTCCCACATTCCGATTGTGTTTCGGATATGAAGTTACCCCATAGTTTCCATCCAGAGGCTTCAATTCGAATCTTTCGTCGACAAGTCGAGGATGCTCCGTTTCCACATCCGCCGAGACTAACCCTTCGGGGTTGTAAAGAGTTGTCAACAGATTTTCCCCGGGAGGGGAAAAATGGTTTAGCTACCTTACTATGGAATCCCTACACTTACGAGATCGAATCGTTATTAATGCCTTCGCGGAAACATTTTTCCGGATTACAATCAGAGTCTTCTACATCTACATCCGATCGGAGAAATATTATTTGGAAGCAAATTGGTGCCGCTGGATTCAACTCAGAAGCATTGAAAGAGGATTCTTATCCCACCAAGAGTTCATGTATCCATTACGGAAGATATGAAAATTATTCTATCTTAGCTTTCGGGGGAACCCAATATCCAGCTAAAAGATGGATCTATTACATTTTGACACCCAGCTAATTTTATTTCCGTTGTTGGCTTCACCCTCACCGAATGCGTACCGGAAGATTATCCAGGAGTCGCGTCCCATTCCCGGGCTATATCTTGGGTATCCAATTAAAAATTGAAGAAATTCGAGTCGTAGGCGTAGATGAATCGTATATCACCACGTCTACCATTAGGGAATCCCTTTTTGGAACCCCAACCATGCTCCTAATTGAATCGATGGCAAGAGGTAATTTCTGCGATGGCTCCGGACGTCTAGTTAGTAAATTGGCTCGGACTACTTGGACAGATGATGAGATCTCAGAGAGATTCCTCCGGTTGTGGAAAATCATTTCTCTCTACTACGGCGGGTCGAAGAATAGAGGTGGGTTAAATAGATTGAGACACATATTACGACTCCCATGCGACAAAACTTCGGCATGTAAGCACAAGAGTACAATGCGTCTGATCCGACGTAAGTCTGATTCAAGAATATTCTTAGGGACTCCTCGGGGGAACTGCAAAATGACTCCTCATTTTCAGTCTAGGAGCATCTCAAATAGTCGGAGGTTTTGGCATCTGGAGATAACCCAGCCCGTTTCGGTACCACATGGTGTATAATAAATATGAGTGGGGGGGGGGAGGGGGGTTATTTTTAGCCCCCCCCCCCTCTACCTTCCATCCATTTTATACAGCCATTAGCTATCTGTTAGGCAGAAATACCAGGCTGTCACAGCTTCCAAAAATACATAAGAATATAAATAATTTGTTGGTTTCTTAACGAAGTGTTAGATATAAAAATAAAATACGGGACTGGAGTCACTCCATTTCTGAATATTACCCCGATTCGTACTACGAAAATTATCGATCCTTTCCCTTTCTATGGTAATTCACTACTTCTTCCGGAATATAGTTTAATCACTGGCTTAGTCGTAATCGTCATTGTCGACTTGGTATCCGAAGGGAAAGACACACTCCTGCTTCACGGAATCGCGTTAACTTCCTTGGTGACTAGCATGGTATTCCTGTCGCGTCAGTGGGAAACAGAATCTCTCTCGATTGCCTACGGAACTCTTCGAATCGACACTTTCAGCAATATCTTCAGATTACTTCTCCTGATCTGCTCATTACTATCTGTCTCACTATCGGTTGGTTACATCCGATGCACAAAAACAGCTTTGACGGAATTTTCACTATTCACATCAACTGCGGGTCCGGGGGGAATGTCTTCATGCCGCGCGAATGATTCGGTAACTATTTTTGTATCTCCGGAACGTCTAGGCCTATCCTCCTACCTTCCATCCGGATACATGAAGAGGGATATAAGATCCAACGAAGCGACTACGAAGTTTCTACTAATGGGTGGGGCAAGTTCGTCTATCCTAATCCATGGCTTCTCTTTATTATATGGATTATTCGGTGGAGAGACTCAACTCTACAAGATAGTCAATGGACTCGTATCCAACCAGATGTATGATTCCCCGGCGATCCATACCTCTATCACGTTTATCATCGTGGGAATGGGTTTCAAACTGTCGTTGGTTCCGTTTCACCAATGGACTCCCGATGTATATGAAGGAGTGCGATTCGCTCGGAGGGGAATCAATTCGTTGCAAATAATCTTATGCAAATTGATTGATTCCTCCGTAATACCCTACGGGCATGTGAAGAAGATACAAACTTCTTTTCGTTATCCCCATCAACGACCAACTCTTACCGCAATTCCACGAATTTGTTACTCGTATTGGACTCACGAGAATTATCCCTTATTTTGTGTAGCGGGTAAAGCAGAGTGGGGGAGAAATGCAATTCAATAGGTACCCCCTCCTATCTCCTATTTGTATTTCTCGAAGTTGGTTCGTTATGGGTAGGTTTCTCAAAGAATAATTAAATGAATTTTGTGATGGAATTGATATTTACCCCGTGTAATAGCCTCCCCTTGGAACACAAATTTGATTGGTTTTGATCCTTCAGAAACCACGGATACAGTGGAGGCATCCGTCAACAGAGAAATTCGCCCCAAGACGGTGCCGCCATGCCTGCTAGGGACGAAGAAAATCACATTCCTCCCCAATACCTTTCCTCACTCCAGATGTGGGGGCGAAACGATTGTAAGATGGAGACTCTTTTAAAAAGGAATCACTGATAGGGGATTTCCCGAGAAGCTACCAATTATTACTCATATTGAATTACCGAGGAAGAAGTGGATTTGATACACACACGGGGAAGGTTCTGGGAGCTTAGAAATCTCTTACGAACTAGGAGCCGTGTGAAGTGAGAATTTCATGCACGGTTCTGAATGAGCGGGAAGATCGAGGATCTCCTCTCCGACTCTAACTCTCCTACACCAGTCGTTGCTTCTTTTTCTGCTACTTCCAAAGTAGCAGCTCTAGCTTTATCTACACGACTCCTCGGTATTACTTTCTCATACCTATCCAGTGAATGGCATCTCGCTTTGGGAATATTAGCTACCCTTAGCATGGTATTGGGGAATCTAATTGCTGTTACTCAGACAAGCATGAAACGTATGCTAGCATATTCCTCCATAAGCCAAATCGGATATATTCTGATTGGAATACTTGCTGCGGATCCTGATAATGGCTATGCGAGTATGATAAGTTATACTTCTATCTACATATTCATGAATCTAGGGACTTTCGCTCGCATCACTTTATCTGGTTCACGAACCGGAACTGATAACATTAGGGATTATGCGGGACCATACATGAAGGATCCTGTTCTAACATTCTCTCTAGTTATACGTTTACCATCCCCAGGGGGTATCCCTCCATTAGCAGGTTTTTCCGGTAAACCCTACCCCTTCTGGCATGGATGGAAAGCTGGCTCGTACCCATTAGTTCTGGTAGCTCCCATTACAAGTGTCATTTCTATATATCACTATCCGAAGATAATTAAATTAATGTTCACCGAAGGGGGTGACACATCAACAATTTACATACAGGATCCATTAGTTTCTCCATCTACTTCGATTTCGAAGAGTTCCATTGAAATAGCTATGATTGTTCGTGTACCAGCATCAACTCTACTGGGTATATCAATGGATCCCATCATCGAGATTACACGGAATACCTCATTCCAGACCTATTTTGAGTTGTCACATGAAATAATGGAATCTTTCTGAATGATTTGTATCCAAAGCCACTTCCGTCGCTCCAACTAGTCCATTTCCGTAATTGGTGATGAAACAGTGTCGGAGAAATGATCACGCGCCTCCCAATGATCATTCGTCTCTTCCGGAGGAGATATAAGTATTTCCTGATGGTATCCATAATATTGTTCAATCCTTTGCAGTACTACAAGGATTGAACCCTCCTAATGGTACATGCGACTAAGTGATTCCCATATGGGAGCGGTTGTGTAAATGATTCGGTTCACACCCCCAGTCTTCTGCTCCGTAGCAATTCAGGTCGCTTCCCGATGAATTCCATGCTCCAATTTCGTCTAATGGATAAGTCATTTCATCCGATACCTGTACGTTCAAGGCGGGGTTGCCTTCAGACTTCTAGAAGAAAGCAAAAGAGACCAATTCTTCTTTCCGCCGCAGATTCTTTCAATTTAATAGAAACGGGGGTTGCGCTCGACGGCATTCTGATGTACACTATCAATGGATCAAATTCAGAAATCCTTTCGAGGGGACTCAAAATCTTTGGACTTGAAATCTTTCTCGTCAAATCTCCCTCTACTGAGACCGAGGGATCTCAAAACGAGAGTGATAGATAACAAGGAAAATTAGGTCTTGCAATCGACGGCATTCTGAGTTACAATAGAAATGGGTCGAATTCATAGATCCTTTCGAGGGGACTCAAAATCTTTGGAATTGAGATCTTTCTCGTCAAATCTCCCTCACTGAGGGAGATCCGATCGAGATTGATAGATAACAAGGAAAATTAGGTCTTGCAATCGACAGTTTTCTTAGCTATAATTGATCTAGCTATGATTTCCTAGTGAACTGTAAATTCTTGGACAGGGGCAATTTTGCAGCGACAATCCTCTGGACTTTGATAGTACATCTATGATTCATAGTTAGTCCAGGGGACGTTAAATCCCTTAACTTGGAATCGACTCCTTATCGTCAGGACGATTTTGCAGCGATAACAAATTAAGGCCCATGGCGGTCCCCTGGAATTGAAATCAAATCCAAGAAATTAGGTCTTGCGCTCTACGGCATTCTGTGTTACAATAGAAATGGGTCGAATTCATAGATCCTTTCGAGGGGACTGAAAATCTTTGGAATTGAGATCTTTCTCGTCAAATCTCCCTCACTGAGGGAGATCCGATCGAGATTGATAGATAACAAGGAAAATTAGGTCTTGCAATCGACGGCATTCTGAGTTACAATAGAAATGGGTCGAATTCATAGACCCTTTCGAGGGGACTCAAAATCTTCCTTGGACTTGAAATCTTTCTCGTCAAAGTCTCCCTCTACTGAGACCGAGGGATCTCAAAACGAGATTGATAGATAACAAGGAAAATTAGGTCTTGCAATCGACAGTTTTCTTAGCTATAATAGAAATGGGTCGAATTCATAGACCCTTTCGAGGGGACTCAAAATCTTTGGAATTGAGATCTTTCTCGTCAAATCTCCCTCACTGAGGGAGATCCGATCGAGATTGATAGATAACAAGGAAAATTAGGTCTTGCGCTCGACAGTTTTCTTAGCTATAATAGAAATGGGTCGAATTCATAGATCCTTTCGAGGGGACTGAAAATCTTCCTTGGACTTGAAATCCTTCTCGATCGTCAAATCTCCCTCACTGAGGGAGATCCGAGCGAGAGTGATAGATAACAAGGAGAATTAGGTCTTGCATTTGACGGTTTGATTTTGTATAATGTATCTAGTCCGATTCATAGACCCTTCCAGGGGACTGGAAATCCTTGGACTTGAAATCCTTTTCAGTGGACGGAAAATCCTTGAAGAGGACTTCAAATCCTTAAAGAAGACAGGGGACTTGAAATCCTCTTCAGGGAACTGACAATCCTTGAAGAGGACTTCAAATCCTTAAAGAAGAAAAGGGACTTGAAATCCTCTTCAGGGAACTGACAATCCTTGAAGAGGACTTCAAATCCTTAAAGAAGAAAAGGGACTTGAAATCCTCTTCAGGGAACTGACAATCCTTGAAGAGGACTTCAAATCCTTAAAGAAGAAAAGGGACTTGAAATCCTCTTCAGGGGACTGAAAATCCTTGAAGAGGACTTCAAATCCTTAAAGAAAGAAGACAGGGGACTTGAAATCCTCTTCAGGGGACTGAAAATCCTTGAAGAGGACTTCAAATCCTTAAAGAAGAAAGGGGACTTGAAATCCTTCTCAGGGGACTTCAAATCCTTCTCAAAGGACTCGAAATCCTTCTCAGGGGACTGAAAATCCTTGAAGAGGACTTCAAATCCTTATCGGGGGACTTGAAATCCTTATCGGGGGCGGGGGACTTGAAATCCTTATCGGGGGCGGGGGACTTGAAATCCTTCTCAGGGGACTGGAAATCCTTGGATAAGACAGGGGACTTGAAATCCCTTAAGAGTACGGGGGACTTGAAATCCCTTAAGAGTACGGGGGACTTGAAATCCCTTAAGAGTACGGGGGACTTGAAATCCCTGAAGAGTACGGGGGACTTGAAATCCCTTAAGAGGACTATAAATCCTTGGATAAGACAGGACTGGAAATCCTTGAATAAGACAGGGGACTTGAAATCCCTTAAGAGGACTTCAAATCCTTGGATAAGACAGGGGACTTGAAATCCCTGAAGAGGACTATAAATCCTTGGATAAGACAGGGGACTTGAAATCCCTGAAGAGGACTATAAATCCTTGGATAAGACAGGGGACTTGAAATCCCTGAAGAGGACTATAAATCCTTGGATAAGACAGGGGACTTGAAATCCCTGAAGAGGACTATAAATCCTTGGATAAGACGGGGGACTTGAAATCCCTGAAGAGGACTGGAAATCCTTGAATAAGACAGGACTTCAAATCCTTATAGATGGAGAGAGACGAAGAAACAGGATCGGTAGAGGAGGAGAAAGGGTTTGCTCTTGACGAGGAGCTGGGATGGAATCGATACAGAACAAATTTATGGATCCTTTTTTCTTCCCGGGGACTGGAAATCCTTCAACAGGAGGACTGAAAATCCTTGGAGAGAACTATAAATCCTTCAGCAGGGGGACTAGAAGTCCCTCCATGGGACTGGAAATCCTTTTCGATATAGAGAGACGAAGAAATAAGATTGGGAAAAATAAGTAAAGGGTTGCTTTTGATGAGGGACTAGGATCGAATTGATAGAAACATATTCCGGACCCCATCCATAGAGAAAGATGGGGTGGTGGGAAGTAAAAAGGTAAGGAATAAGGAGTAGAGCCTCGATGGTGAAATGGTAGACACGCCAGATTCAAAATTTGGTGCTGAAGAGCGTGGAGGTCCGAATCCTCCTCGGGGCAGAAGGTCTCGTACCCTTATTCAGATCGAACCCTTATCTACTAAAAGCTTTATCAAAGGTTTATCAAAGATTTATTCTCTCTACCACTAGAGATTCACATTCAATTGATTTGCTTATCTCCCAAATGAGTACCTCCTCGGGGTAGGAGGTCTCGTACCCTTATTCAGATCGAACCCTTATCTATTCAAAGGTTTATCAAAGATTTATCCTCTCTACCACTAGAGATTCACATTCAATTGATTTGCTTATCTCCCAAATGAGTACCTCCTCGGGGTAGGAGGTCTCGTACACTTATTCAGATCGAACCCTTATCTACTAAAAGCTTTATCAAAGATTTATCCTCTCTACCACTAAAGATTCACATTCAATTGATTTGCTTATCTCCCAAATGAGCACTCGAAATACTTCCTCGGGGCAGAAGGTCTCGTACCCTTATTCAGATCGAACCCTTATATACTAAAAGATTTATCAAAGATTTATTCTCTCTACCACTAAAGATTCACATTCAATTGATTTGCTTATCTCCCAAATGAGCACTCGAAATACCTCCTCGATTCGAGAGACAAGTGGTCTCTCCGGTGCCTCCCAAACTCCCAATAGGAAGAAAAATCCTCGGAGGATTCTGGTCTTTCCAGTGCCCAACCCTCAAACATGGGGATGCAAATCCTCCGATTGTTGATTATTGAGACCAGAATTCTCCGCCGTCCGGGGATTTGGATATGAAGTATTAGGTATCGAATAGGAAACACCTTCTGCTTCTTTCTCAAGTGAGGCTGGGACTCAGAATCCCGAGATTCGAGGAGATCCAAGTAGGTCTTTCAACGGGACTAGAAATCCTTATCAGGGGACTTCAAATCCTTGAAGAAGACAGGACTGGAAATCCTTGAAGAAGACGGGGGACTTGAAATCCTTCGAGGGGACTAAAAATCCTAGTACCTGAGGTGGGACTGAAAGTCGTAGTAGCCAATTAGAGTGTGATGAAACTGCGTCACGAGACCCCAGTATCTGGACTAGGACCAGAAATCCTAGTAGTTAGTCGGGGCATTAGTTAGGATGTCACCAAGAATCCCTATTAGTGAATTTGAATGAACTAAAATTTTGGGATTCGGTTAGATGGTCCATCCCCTAAGGACCCGGGGTCCTTAGAGCCCTTCCAATGGAAACAATGGAAAGGACTTGAAATCCTGATTATCTAGTTGGATACGGGAAAATCCAAACTTTAGAATGAATTTTTGGAATGTAAAGATGAATGAGGGGAATGCCCCTCCTTCCTCCCCATATTACCGTTGATCACCGAGAAATTGAATCTCCGGAGAATCTCAAACAGAATGGATCGACATCTTCATCAAGGATTTGTTCCGATAAGGATGTTGGAAAACTACTACGTCCTCTACGAACTACTTCCTACATTTTCCATATAAGAGATTCCTACTCCTTCTTGATTTCGAATGTTGCTTCCATCTCCCGAATAGGAAGACTCCGAAGGTGATCTATAACTTAGTAATTATCCGGAATTCTATAAGCAGAAGTTATTGCATCAGTAAGGGGAAAAGATGTATCTTCCTTTCACCAATTCGAATCCTGAATAGCCCTATATATTGCTAGGGATCCAGACTGAGTCAAGAATATCCGAGATTTTATGATGCGATATCGAATTCCCATTCAATAATTGTCTTGTTATTCGATCCGGTGACGTCCCACTAAATCGAAATAGATTGAATAGGTAGTGGTAACTTTCAAACAACATGTTATGAATGAGAAAATCTTTGGATGAGTGACGATTCCGTCTCATCCATCTATCTCTATGAACCATAAGCCTGAAACGAAGGAATCGCTCTTGCAAATCTTCCATTGGAATGCTTTGATACGAGTGAATAGGAACAAATATCTGCGGGTATTGCAAATATATATGCATGAATTAGGTTTCTTTGACGTATTCAAAGTGTCGTTCTTCACCCGAAGGGAAATTCTTCCACCGCTTGGTAGATAATTCAGTTATCGATTTCCGGTCATATCCACGAAGAAGAAAGAAATTTCTAATCTTTTCATTTGAGAAATGTTTCTCGCGCTCCCTCCTCGTACCGTAAGTAACATAAAGCCTCCGTACCAGTTCTTGTTTCGCTAATAAACTATGACGTGAAGAGGGAATGTTATGATCCGGCTGAGATAGAAGCATGGGATCCCAGGTGAAGCGCCCCCCCAGGAATAGAATTGGTTCATCGGATCGATTACATTGCGTTTCGTATTGATTAGATGAGTTGGGGATTCCTAATTCAAGAAATTGCTCGCGTAATGATAGATTATCCAATTAATTTTCTAATCTTTTAATGTCTCTTTGTCTCGATTTACCCGAGGCTCTCTTGTAACTGAAAAGATATCCTTTTCTCTTATGCGATTTCTTTCCACTAGACTTAATCTTATTCAATTCGAAATCCCGTTGGGGGATTTGATCCTGATTCCGATGAAAAAAGATCGAATTATACAAATTATTCGATTCGGATAATACTCTTATCGATTCATAACTGCCACTTCGCATGAAACCAAAACGCCAAAATTTGGGGGACCAAGTAATCCCACGCGACACTTCCTTCGGAATCGAGTCTACTTCACTCGACTGTTCCATTTCAGAATCAGTTGGAATCTTAGACACCCCCTTCTTTGTAGATTTATAAGAACGACTCGCAGAGATTATATCTGGAGAATACCTGGGTTCGATGGAAGAAGGAAGAGGAGGACTATTAGCGAATTGACTTCTACTTCTACAGATTTCTGAACATAAGAAATCCCTCAAAAGGTTTTCCGAGATACCACAGGCTAAGTTAGAATCATTCTCTACAACTTTATCAATAACAACGAGATTCTCTTCCTCTCTCATATCCATTCCGAACCAAGGATCACGAGCTGCTAATCCGGCCAATAGCCCTAAGATATGCGGAAGTATAGCGAATTCCTTAATTGTTGACTCGGTTATTAAAGGTTCCAAATACCAGTTATACAAGTGGTAAAACCTCTTCTTCAGTGTATTACTACCAATAAATGAGGGATCTGCAGGGGAAGTATCTATCAAACCATTTTTCAGAATAGCTTTTCCTATATTGTAAGGAAGTATTTCATATCCAGAACCGAATCGGATTCCGTTACCTATATACGTAACAATTGAATTTTGTCTACGTAAAGCTAATTTAATTGCACTATCGGATACAATCTTTCTTCTTCTAGAAGTAGTGATTAATAATGCTTCATTAGCAGGAGAAAATAGATCTCGTTTGCTATAACCCGTAGTTCCAGACCCAGTACCTTCGAGAAAAGAGGGATCAGCTTCTATTTCAAAGCCTTTGACACGCGAGAGAATTGACAATTCTTTTTGACGCTGACGCCTGTTAGACCCTCGGAGATTTATCAATTAGTTCGACCAATTCGGAGCTATTGAAGCTGGATCTACCTTTGCAGGTACATGAGTCGAAGCAATAACGAGATTCTTGCGAATGCAAGGATTCCTGCGCCCATTACCGATACTCCTCAATATTAGGCAGAGTAAGAATCTGGGATCGGCTTCTAATCTGTGATACAGGCGATTAACATTCAACTCATGAATGTCTTGAATCCATATCGTACAGGGAGACATCTCTTTTGCTATTGCAAAAATAAGATTCAATCGGTTTACGCTCTGTTTCGAAATGAAAGTCCCACGTACATTATTGAAATATGATCTGTTGTATAACAACTTCCTCAATGGCAGTCTCACCGACGGAAAGTAGGAATTGGATGCTATATCCCTAACTACATAAGATCGTCCAGTTTCTATGGGTCCTACTAGTGGAACTCCTTCAGATGGTAATAATCCTGATGAAAGCAAAATAGGTACGTCACGACATGGAATATTCGGAATGCCTTTTCGTCTCATTGTCGCTGAAAGGAGAATATTTCTTTCAAGGGCAAGAAGAGCCCACTTCTCCGCAGGATCCAACTCACAGATCTCGTAATTTGATAGATCATTTTGACGAATCCGAAGTAGGTATGACAAAAGATTAGATCCTTCTTCTGGGGTGGGTTCGTGATTAATCCCACCGCTCAATGAATCGTAATTGGAATTTAATTTCGATTCATACTTGGAAATAGTTTTATTTGTCACTAGATATTGAGTCAGTAATTGTTTATTAATCTTAAGGGTGTCGGAGCTTTTCCTACGAAGTATCCACGAATCTAGTTCATTTTTCACAAGGTAATAGAAGATTATATTATTTGTATAATTCAGGAATCTCTTCAGGGAATGTATCAGTAGATCTTTCGTTTACATTTACCTTGTCGAGGGAGAATACATTACCTTTTCCAGATAAAACCCACGCATTGGGTCTATTAAATATCCGGTGATATTGAAACGTTTCCACAAGTGAGGGGAATTGGAACCCGAAACAGCAGATAAATAATGCTTGAGAAATGCAAGAACAAATAATATCGAGAAAACGAGGTAGGATGGGGCATACTTATTCGAAAATCTAAAGACTGACCATCTCGAATGCGACACCTGCGTTTAGTTAGTAATTTCTTCGAAAATAGAGAGATCTATTTTAGATAATACGTTACTGATGGAATCGTTTCTGAATCTTGATCTTAGGCTTAACGATAAACAAGCTCTAGCATTACCTATATCCTCAGCAACTCTTTCCGTAATTCCGGGGAAAGTGTAATTCAAGTCATCACTTACTTTGAGTACTATTTCTGGATATATCTCTCTAATCAGATCATAAAAGTATCTCCACCAGTTAGGGGTGAAAAACCGAGGTATATATTCTCCGAATGGGCTCCATTTCTCGCAGATATTGTCTCTCCAAAAGATCCAAGAGATCTTATATTTGTTTAAATCCTTTGATAACTCATCGAAATTAATGAGATGAGATGGAAGAATAGGTTCTTTTTAGACACGTGTATCTGCAAGCCTCGTATTTTCGTACAGAACCTTCTCTCCAGTTAATCCTGTTGGAGATCTTGATGCTACACTGCTGCATAATGAGAATTTCTTTGACCAATAAAGCGTCTCAGATTCTTCTGATTCCCAAAAATAACCAATGTGTGAATCATTTTGATAGAATTGATTCCCAATAGAATCATTCCTCGAGTTTGATCTCTTCTCAATGGATCCCTCCGAATCGACTTGATCCACTCCCGAATTTTTGAGACGGGGTCGAGATCGCCAATCAGCCGATAGCTTAGAGTTTATCAATGTTCTTTCCAAGTAATTTCCATCGCTACCACATGAAGATAGAGACGAATCTCCCGTTTCGCGAGGAGATAAGTTCAACCCCGTCAGTAGTCCTCTTAGATCCGAAATAGAGTCAAGAAATCTATCTGAATGAGTTAGTGGTGGTATCGCAGATTCATCCAGATCAGATGGAGTCGATTCGGTTGTTGCGAGTATATGATCAATAGTTTCCCTTTCCGTTCGTTGCGAGGAATTGGGTAACAACGAATCAGACACTTGGGATTGAATAGATGAAGTGATATTTTTTGTATCTAAGGATCCTATTTCAAGAGATGGGATGACTTCATCACCGGAGCCCGTATACGAATTCTCTAAGATGTCAGAGTAACTACTGCTGTATCCTCCAACCAACGAATCCCTTCTTCTGATTATTGAGATAAAATCCCTTCCGGCACAGTTCAATACGGGTAAATGCGAGTAATCTATAAAGTTTGGTGTATCTACTTCATCGGAAATGGATCCCGAAATACTCCCAATATTCCTATTCGAACCTTTCCCATAATTCAAATTATCCAGAAACAGATCCCAATCCTGCCTTCCCGTAGCGGAATAAGCACCATTCGGGAGTTTTGTTCCAATACATTCGATACAGGATGATTCAACAAGAAATGGATTAACTGCGGGTTTTAGGAAGATTGAGGAGCCTACCGATTCTTCATCCATTAACAATCCGGACTCGATGAAGAAACTATCTTTTCTACCGAAGATTCTCTTGAGAAAGGATATCTTCTCATCGAGGTTGAGTGAACTCAGAAGGAAATCAAGCAGTGGATAATCTATATTGTTCAATTTATAGACAAGATAATCAATCCCATCTGTCGAAGCTTCTTCACTAATATACTTGGGAATAATGATTCGGTAAATAGATGATATATTGGTAAATTCCTTGGGATACTTGTTGTTCCTCCCAGCCGTACTACGAATAGTGATACCAATATTATTTAGTGCTAATATCGACAGATCATAGATTGATCTACCTAAGTCGGATCTTATTTCTGCGAATACTCTCTTGGAAGGGGAAAAAGACAAGTCTCTGATTGTATCAAGCCACCTGTGCACATTTGACCGAACATCTGGATATTCATCAATTGGGGAAATAATACATTCATGCAACAAACGCTCTATGTTACCCCTCCATTCCAATAATCTCTATTCAATTGCAATTCTTGTTACACCAGTAGATCCCTCGCCCCCCTCCCGGCTACCCAATTGATAGTTGATTCTGGATAGATATTCACTAGCTAATGTACAGAAATAGTCACGCGAAAAGAGCGTGTATACTGAGTAGAGAGATATTAACCTATTTCGTTCATATACCCTAACTAGAGAGTATGTTGAAGATATGTTACCTCCCTCTCCCGATTCATCTGAAAAAGTAGGATTTTCACTTCCATCAGTTCTTTCTACAGGTACATCGAAAAGGATCTCTAAACGGTTTGAAATAATCTTATCAAGATCGAAGTATGCGCCATTTTGCATCTCTGATTCCTCGTCAAGTATTCCACCAAATGATAGATCTCCTCTCGATAGAAAGGCTTTCCTAGGTTCCTCGCTACTACTACCAATTCTTACCTTACTGGAAATCAAATTCGATTTTTTAACTCTTAAAAGAAATCCAGTCAGTCGGTTTCTTGATTCATTTATTAGTTGTGAATAGGCGTGTAGAATAGAAAATTCCCCCTCATTTCCGTGGGAATCTAACCCCAATAATTGGAAGAACCACTTACGATTCTAGGAAGAATCAATACATTTATTGGAATCATTTTCTGCTATTCCCGCTACAGAAGGGGAGAAAGGATCTCCCAACAATAAAGGAGAGTCGAGTGTAAAATGCCGACAATCTCTCTCTACTTTCCATAAATGAGATATTCTTCCGATACCGAAAGACACGGAATTCTTATATCATTCTTCTGCCAAATATGTCTTAATAGGAGTTCCATCGGCGGTGGGACCCATACCTAGTTCATGTATAGATGATTCTGTTGAAAAGCCGTGACTCACCGCCTCTGGAGAATCATCAGTGGATATTGCTCTTTCCTCCGGAGAGTAACTGCCTACAAAGCCATTTCCAGATCTTTTCATTGAATCATATTCTGGATTTCTCTCCTCACTTCAACTAGATAAACAAGTATCTTCGATAGGTATCTCCTTCCCAACCTTCTGATTTCTGGAATCAGACTCATCCCTTGAGTTGCTATGAAAAGCCTCCAATTCTCTAGATGTCTCTATTTGTGAGGAGACATACTTCGAGAAACCACAGGAAATTTCTAGTAATATACTTGGTACCTCAGTGAGTAATTGATTATCCGATAGATAATCAAGTTCGATAAATCTCTTTTCTAAGAGAGATCTCGTTAGATTCAATTCGCGCTCATCCTTATTCCATGGAGAAGGACTTTGGTGACAGGAATGCCACATATAAAAATCGGCGTAATCCCGGAATAGTGTCCAACTCCCCTCGTCAATGGAATTTAACCAATCTCTTATATCGCTATAGGATAGGGATACACCATCACGAGATGACATTGTATTCTTATGGGGTGGAAATAGAGACAAATTGGAGAGACCCTTCCGCTCGGAATAGAACGGTGATTCATCTCCCTGCCGATCTACTGAATCCCTGGATTCGAGTAACATTTTGTCCCAAAAGTCCGATATTACGGGAATGAAGGAATCGCTTCTTAATGTTGCTGTTTGTAGCCAATTAACCCTTTGCTTGTCATGGATTTTCCGGAGAAGTAACGAATCAGAATCATTTTAGTAACAGTCATCCTTACGAAGTATCACATTTATATAGAATTCAAAAAACTCATTTGAATCTTCTAGATTCTTATCCCCCAGTGATTTTTCAATCCTCTCAGTCACATCTCTGGATATATTCTTGATGGGGAGTGGATCCCTCATCAGCCGGACCCTCCATCCATCTGAAACCGAAGGATCCATCGCACTATATATGGGAACTTGCGGTTCTTCCCTCGTCGAAGTTGTGGAAATATTTCCGTTTGAATCCGAATAGTAAGAATTACGTGTCTTTCCCTTTCTATCCTTTTCAGCAGGTGAGCATCTTATTGATAGAGAAAGAGGATAGAAGGATTCAACAGAATTTGTTGCTGGTTTTTTTACTACTCCACCAGTTCTATTAATTAGTTTCGCTAGATCTATAGAACCTCCTTCGATCAAATTTCTCTCACCTGAACGATGCATAGGAATTGGTATTGTTAGTAACATCAGGATTCCCGGAGTCACGCTATTACCCCGCTTCATTGAATCGCGCAGATTCCGTAAAAAGATTGAACTCAGAATTCATAAGTCAAATAATTTGATGGAGGGTTCATAACTGGAGAATAGACCAATTAGAAATTCCCCTAGATCTTGATTTTTCAATGATTCAAATGAGTAGTGGAATCCATCGGTTTCTGCTAACTTCGGAACTTCAGAGAATAAATCTGGACTTCTTACTTTTTCTTCTCCCACTTCTCTTACCTCATGATCTCTCTTCACTTTATCTATATGTGGTAGATACTACCCACCTCTCACATTCCATTATATAGATAATATCGAAAGATTCAAGGCCCAATGGAGTGAGTACTTTCGATGTGGTGATTTGTGGGTGTATTCGTACCTACCTGAAGCTGTCTCGGGAATCTCGAATTGTTGAAGAAACCTATCTATGTCTTATCTATCTCCTCATCAACTTATTTTATTCCGAGTGATAAAGACGAGTTCTCCAACCTGATGGGCGAACGACGGGGATTGAACCCGCGCGTGATGGATCCACAATCCATTGCCTTGATCCACTTGGCTACGTCCGCCCCCTACTTTCCCTATTCAGCTTTCTTAACTGGGAGAGAACAAGATCTACTAGGGTCATTCATTCGATGCGCGTACGTATTATTCGTCTATATATTAATACAAGAAAAAATATGTTAGGTGAAAAATGTATTCTCAATCTATTCCAGTGGGTACGGGACTACAAGCGTTCCGCTAATCAGAATGAGAATATCTTTGATTCCCATTCTCTGTAATCCTAGAAGGGTGTTTCAAAGATTCCCCAGAATCCAAGATTGGAAACTGATAATTGTAAGATTATGGCGAGATATTACTATTATTTCTATTCATTCCATCGGACGAATCTCCATTAAATACCAAACCTTATGCGAGGTTTGGTATTTAGTGATGCTGCACGACCAGACAGGTATTATCCGTTTACAGAAGGAGCTTCAACAGAAGCTAAGTCTAGAGGGAAATTATGAGCGTTACGTTCATGCATAACTTCCATACCTAGGTTAGCACGGTTGATGATATCAGCCCAGGTGTTAATAACACGACCTTGGCTATCAACCACGGATTGGTTGAAGTTAAAACCATTCAAGTTGAATGCCATGGTGCTGATACCCAAGGCAGTAAACCAGATGCCTACTACGGGCCAAGCGGCTAAGAAGAAGTGCAGAGAGCGAGAATTGTTAAAGCTGGCATATTGGAAGATCAAACGGCCAAAATAACCGTGAGCAGCTACGATGTTGTAGGTCTCTTCCTCTTGACCGAACTTGTAACCTGCATTAGCAGACTCATTCTCAGTAGTTTCTCTGATCAAACTAGAAGTTACCAAAGAACCATGCATAGCACTGAATAGAGAGCCGCCGAATACGCCAGCTACACCCAACATGTGGAAGGGATGCATAAGGATGTTGTGCTCAGCCTGGAAAACGATCATGAAGTTGAAAGTACCAGAAATTCCTAGGGGCATACCGTCAGAGAAACTTCCTTGACCGATTGGGTAGATCAGGAACACAGCGGTAGCAGCTGCAACGGGAGCTGAGTACGCAACAGCAATCCAAGGACGCATGCCTAAACGGAAACTAAGTTCCCACTCACGACCCATGTAGCAAGCTACACCAAGTAGGAAGTGAAGAACGATCAGTTCGTAAGGACCACCATTGTATAGCCATTCATCAACGGAAGCTGCTTCCCAGATTGGGTAGAAGTGTAAACCGATAGCTGCAGAAGTAGGAATGATAGCACCGGAGATAATGTTGTTTCCGTATAGCAAAGAACCGGAGACAGGCTCACGAATACCATCGATATCTACAGGGGGAGCTGCGATGAAAGCAATGATGAATACAGAGGTTGCGGTTAATAAGGTGGGAATCATTAAGACACCGAACCATCCGATGTAAAGACGGTTTTCAGTGCTGGTGATCCAGTCGCAGAAGCGACCCCATAGGCTTGCGCTTTCGCGTCTTTCTAAAGTTGCGGTCGTGGTAATTTTTGGTTTTCGAAACGATTGGTGATTACCCAAGCTGATGAGCCTGTTGATCCATAGTATATCACAGAATCCCACCTGTGTCAACTAATCTAATATTGATTGAATATCCGAAGAAACGGGAAGACTTCCCTTTGTTTTCGCACGATACTTCTTCAAACCTTGACTCTCTTTTCAGACGCATTTCCCTTTTATTATCATAAACCACGGGAAAGTCAACGTTAGTTCGGCTCCTCGAGTACATCATGGGAGATGCCAGCTTTGCCTTAGATGTACTACGACTCAATCATCGATTCGAGGTGAGGGACATACAGGATAAATATCTGCTGGCGTTGCCTGACATCCCCCCCCCCCCCCGAGGTGAGTAGTCCGCCCCAGGCGGAGATAGTTGAGAATGGTGGGAGTCGCGGGGATGCGGGCAGTGCCAATCATGTCGATCATGTCGATTGTGTCGATTGTGTCGATCATTCTAGTCATGTCGATCATGTCGATCATGTTGATTGCGTCGATTGCGTCGATCACTTTGGTCATGTCGATCATGTTGATCATGTCGATGATGTTATGGACTTTACGATTCGACACTAGTCTTTCTCTTTTTCATGAGGTACTATACCAGTGACAAAATTTCCCCTATGACTTGGATATTCTTTCTCCCATTATTTAATTTCTGCTTATCCATATGCTTCTGGCGTATCTTGATTCCTAATACCCTGCGCTCCGGAGTAGAAGGTTTCAATCCACCAATAAGAGGTTGTGGATTGAAACGAACCCGGAACTAACGGAAATGGGCAAAAGCCTTATTAGCTTCTGCCACCTTGTGAGTCTCCTCCTTCTTCCGTACAGCACTACCAGAATTTCTGGCAGCATCCATTAATTCATCACTTGATCTTAAAGCCATACTTCGACCTGAACGTTTTCGACACGCGATCAATAACCATCGGATAGCCAAAGCTCTTCCTTCTGCAGGTACTACTTCAACGGGGACTCGATAAGTCGATCCACCTACACGTTTGGATTCTGTTACTATATCGGGAGTTACCCTACGTATTGCTTGTCGCGGGACAGACAGTGGATTCTTATTCGTCTTTTCCTTAATCCGCTTCATAGCCTGATAGAGAATCTGATAAGCCAATGATTTCTTGCCATCTTTAAGAATACGATCAACCAACATGTTTACTAATCGATTACGATAAATCGGATCCGATTCTATATTTTTCTTTTTGTTCGCTACATTGCTCCGGTGTAACATGAGTTTACAGATATGTCGGATTCCGATTCTATCTCGACTGTATCTTAGAATCTTATTTGGGCTTTTTCACTCCATATTGTAGGGTGGATCCGCCGGTTAGTCGAGGATCTCCCCCCAAACTGCACGTGCGACTTTCATCGAATGCAGCTTTCCATATGATTGAATAGAAAGTCTTGAAGTAAGTTCGGGTTACTTCAATGAATCATATTTACTCATTAGGCATTGAGTATCCGTTTCCTCTTCATCATCCCACGAATAGGAGAAGGGAAATCCCGTATTTCATTTATCTCACCAAGAATGTCCGTGGGTTTATTGATCCAATTACCAAATGTTCACAAAACCTCCACTGAATCTCCATAATCGTAGTCCGAACTCGTTCTGAGAGAGAGAGAAGACATTCGAAGATTTTCCAAATAAATGGGAGTCCGGGTAAGACTCAACTTACTGGAATGCAATACCCTGGACACCGAGTTGTTTCACACGAATAAGATAATAATCAATCTCCGTAATAGCAGGCTTCGGTCCCCTGGCAACATTCCCACTATCGGGTCGGCTATGCATTTGACATATCAGAACAACCGATACGGAATCATTGCGATGATACAAGTTACGACAATGTTCTGCAACGCACTGGAACGCCCCTTCTTACGATCCTTTACTCCTACAGCATCTAAAGTTCCTCTAACGATATGATATCTTACACCAGGTAGGTCCTTCACCCTCCCGCCTCTCACAAGGACCACGGAATGTTCTTGCAAATTATGGCCAATACCTGGTATGTAAGCCGTTATCTCGAACTTGGAGGTTAATCGAACTCTGGCGACTTTCCGTAGGGCAGAGTTAGGTTTTTTTGGTGTAGTTGTGGAATAGTTGACAGATGAGTCAGTTTCAGTGTCACTCTACAGAACCGTACGTGAGATTCTCACCTCATACGGCTCCTCGTCATTCAATTAATACTAAGAATAGAAGTACGAAATACCTTTCGGTTGTTACCCGATACAAGAGGATTCACAAAATAATTTTGATATTCCATTCTTTCATTTTCAACTCCCTCCTGTGTGTTTGCCTCTACCTCCTCCCTATCCCCCAAATCGATTCGCTAGTCTACTTACTTCAGTGTCATTAATATTCTTAAGAAGTAGTAAGGAGAAGGAGATTCTGTTCCTACTTCAACTTCCCCAGAAGTAAATAGGTATTCACCGTAGTATCTATTTCCTGCTTCGATACTACCGATATAGACTTGGGAGAATTATTCTCTGATGTGGAAGAAATAGAATCTACAAGTGATCTGTGAAAAATCCTTCTACTCTCTAGAACCACCCGAATTGCTAGTGCTAATGATATTCGTTCCAATATGATAGAGTGAATTAATAGATAAAGGTGGAAGAGGGAGATATGGAATGGAAAGATGGAGAATATATTGATTTGATGGGTAGATTCGCTAATGAGTCTCATGTCTGTTTCCATTTCAGTAATATTAAACAGATCGAATATACGGGGGATTGACGGGTTGATGTAAGCTTATCCATGTTATTAATCACTATTCAAGAAGGAATCCATTCTGAAATGGAAAAAAGCTTTGATATGATTTGGCTTTCGTTCTTTCGTCTGCTGTAACGAGGCTGTCTGAGGAGGATTCAGTAACCCATAGGGATATCTACCTCTACCATATAGGATCCAATGACTGCTTGAGGCCCGCCAATGGCGGTGTGGATGAAACAGCAGTGGTAGAAAAAACCGGGGATATAGACGGAAGAGGAAGAATTTTATTATCTCGGTTATCCTATTCCGTAACGAGCCATTGACGTAAGTCCTACATCTTCTTTCCTCCCTCTCCCGTGGACCAGATCAGAGGTTCGGGTTCCGTGGGAAGAAGATTGTACCACGAGAGCTCAAGGGGGTCAAGTTGTTGTTACTATCAATGCATGATACAGATCCTGCTGGTCTGATTGTACCCTAACGTCAATCCAGAGAAGT
>NW_028239612.1:0-42341 GCF_047967505.1 Dipteris shenzhenensis | reverse complement strand
TCCTATCCCTTCAATTCAATTCTATTGAATTCCTTTTCCTCCAACTACTGGGTGCTTATATGGATGAACCCGAATCGAAGTCAGTAACATATCGTACATGGGAATCAATTTCTGTTTCATATGATACCCGAGTGGGAGGAGGTAATAAGAGTGCGGATCCGTCCACCAATATATTTTATAATGTTACCAAGTCCCAATCCCCGAGGGGTTGTCAATCCATATAATTTACTCCTCGATTCCTGATACACTAAGATCAGGATTGCCTATCCGTGGCATATCCGGATACATCTAGCGTGATAGGCCATAATATACTATGGAGCATCTCGATTTGTGTCCGGGTCTGGCGCGGTAGTCAATCCCGAAATCGTCGAAATTATTGATACTGGCACAACAAGGCGACACCCAGATTCGAACTGGGGGATGAAGGATTTGCAGTCCTTTGTCTTACCACTTGACTATATCGCCCTTCTTTCACCTGCATCGAGGCACATGATTGATAGATGGGGGACTCGATATTAAGTATACCACTGAATGGGAATATTAGCAAGCTGCTCATTTTTCTGTATCGGATTGAGCTCGTAAGTATGTCGGATACTAGAAACCTTTTCTCCCCATCCAATCAATTTGATGGGTTAGGAAACCTTGCTGCCCACCCCCCCCACTTCCACACACATCCTTTTTATACTATGCATCCCCAGGCAGCCAACACCAATTTTTCCCTAGATTGCTCCACTATCCTCTGACTTACTCGGATCCCTACTGCCCACCCCCTGGTCTTGTTTTCCCTCCTAACACTCTTGGAAATATCTAACGGATCCTTCACGCTCCCCACCCCCCAGAAATGGTTCGCATAGATACCGGGTTCTACTTCGAAAAGTTTTTCCCTTCCTTGTCAATTTCACCCTCCCCACATTGATATTGACACTCCGTGGCAACAGCAGGTAGATATTATTAGGTCGTCCACCTTTAGGGATAGATTCTCGAATCTCAATAGTTCTTCTGATCCACCTCGGGTTGGGGGGGGGAGGGGTAAACCAACGATTTGACACAATGGATTGATTTTCAGTAGTATGTGAAGTGATATTCCCCGTATCAATGTTTACCGGATTGCTGTTCCACGAATCGATACTTCACGGCGCAAAAACTGGTTCTTCGCGGTAGTTGCTTCGCAGCGAGAATCGCAACAACTGCGCCAATTGTATCAATTATGCTGACGTTAATGCCTCCAGCGTCTTCTGGAGATCCAGCGAAGTGAATCTGTCTAACTAGGCACCTAGAATCTTTGTGATTTCGTGTCGAGAATCCCCATTCTCGTTGTGTCTCACCTTACCCCCACTCACCATATCGGTGGAATGACGGAATCGAGCCGATGGTTGATAAGTGGATGATAAAGATTTTTTGGGTGCAGGGAAGTCTTCCATCAGATCATTTTGAAATCCATTTATAGTTTGTTTGACACCTCCAATACCTCAAGAACCGCTGATGATGGTGGTATCTCCTTGGCCAACTCGGGAACAGTCTTCATCGGGAGAATCTACCAAATTCAATCCCTCACCCGGGAGAAAGAGAGGGGAGGGGGGATGCGAGGGAGAAGGAATCACTAAATGAATTGATGAATAGGTATAGGAGGGTTTCGCACGAGGATAAGATTTCAGTACAACATCAATAGGAGATAGGGAGATGTTCGTATTGCCAGAACTTGGATGAATTCAATTTGAGGGATTCAACTGCTTTGTTCATGAAAGATCATTTGAAGAACCTGATGATTTCCCAGAGATTGAAGATACGGATAAGGAAGTCGAATTCTAATCAATTAGTGAATAGTATCGATTGTCGGAACCTCCGATTGGGAGGAGAGAGGCTACATATCAATGTATCACATATTCATCCGATCCATATGTACCAGCTTAATTGATTCGGAAGAGAAGCGGAATAGTAGAAGAACAGGATGTGTTTCTCGGATCTATTCCCTCGATGACCTCCCAAGGAACATTTATAATCAATGGAATTGCTAGAGTTTTGATTAACTAGATATTGAGGAGTCTTGGTGTTTACCACAACCGCGAGTTGGACCACAGGGGATTTTTCACATATACCAGCATGATCATTTCGGATTGGGGAGGAAGATTCAAACCAGAAATAGATAGAAAGAGTAGGATATGGATTCGTATCAGCAGGAAACGAAAGATATCCATTTTGGTTCTACTTCTAGCTATGGGACTGAGTACGGAGGATATCCCGCGGAATGTACGTTATCCTAAGATTTTTCTGAATCTACTCAGAGAATCGAGAGAAACTATCGAATCTTCGGAAGATGCTATGCTAGAACTTTACAAACATCTATACTCTCCGGGAGTCGATGTGGTGTCTTCAGAATCCATATTCCAGGAATTGCAGAAGAGATTTTTCCAACAAAGGTGCGAATTGGGACGAATTGGTTGACGAAATTCAAACATCAAACCTAATCTCGATGTACCTGAAACGGAACATTTCCCACTACCCCAAGATCTATTAGCTGTCGCAGATTATTTGATAGAGATAAGCTATGGGATGGGTAACCTCGATGATATAGACCACCCGGGAAATCGACGCGTTCGGTCTGTAGCGGATCTATTACAGGAACAATTAAAATTAGCCCTGAATCGTCCGGAGAATTCGATCCGATAAAATATCCATAGAGCCGTCAGGCGTAGACGTCCATTAACTCTCGGGGGATTGGTGACTTCCGCACCACTCACAACAACTTTCAACGAATTTTTTGGCTCACATCCTTTGTCGCAATTTTCGGACCAGACCAATCCACTAGCAGAAACAGTTCATAAACGAAGATCAAGTTCTCTAGGTCCCGGGGGATTGACGCGGCGAACTGCCACTTTTCAAGCTCGGGATATCCATTTCAGTCATTACGGACGTATATGTCCCATCGAGACATCTGAGGGTATGAATGCTGGTCCTATCTCATCCCTAGCTATTTTTGCAAAGGTTAGCAATTCCGGATCCTTACGAAGTCCCTTTTATGAAGTATCCAAATCATCTATGGAAGGACAATTAGTAGATCTATCACCCGTCGGGGATGATTATCGAATAGGAACTGGAAATCTGTTAATAGCAGATTGGAGGACCGGGGAGAAGGAGCTTATATCGGTTCGGTATCGAGAGGAGTTCTTAACCGTTACGTGGGAGGAATTGGATTTACGAGGTATTCATCCCCTACAATATTTCCCCATTGGAGCTTCTCCTATTCCCTCCGTCGAGCATAATGATGCAAACTGCGCTTCGACGGGTTCTAATATGCAACGCCAAGCGGTTCCACTTTTCAGACCTGAGAGGTGCATTGTAGGAACTGGGTCAGAAGGTTAAGTAGCCCTAGATTCGGGAAGTGTAGCTGTATCCGAACAAGAAGGATGAATTTAATATACCGATGGTAATGAGATTACTTTATCCTCCAGGAATGGAGATACTATAACTAAATTGAGGATATATGAACGTCCCAATAATAATACTCGTAGACATCAGAAGCCTACAGTTATTCAAGGAGAACTTCTGAAAAGTGGAGAAGTTGTGGCGGATGGAGCAGCAACCGTTGGAGGAGAACTAGCTTTGGGTAGAAATATACTAGTAGCTTATATGCCACGGGAGGGATACAATTTTGAAGATGCAGTACCGATTAGTGAACGTTTGCTATATGAAGATGTTTTTACATCCTTTCATATCAAGAGACACGAAGTTGAGGTTCGTGCGACGAATCAGGGTCCTGAGATAATTACGAAGGAAATACCCCAATTAGACAGTTATGACCTTCGTCACTTGAAGGATAATGGGCTTGTAGCATCAGGATCTTGGGTAGAAACAGGAGATGTTCTAGTGGGCAAATTGACGCCTCGAGAGGGGGGGGATTCATTACGTGCCCCAGAAGGAAAATCATTACAAGCGATTTTTGGTATCCAAGCAGTCAACACAAAAGAGAGTTGTCCGAAAGTCCCTATTGGTGGAAGAGGTCGAGTCACTGATGCCATGTGGGTCTATCCTGAGGATAATCCCATGAATAATTCGGAGATGATACATATATATATTTTGTAGAAACGTAAGATACAAGTAGGTGATAAAGTAGCTGGCAGACACGGTAACAAGGGTATTATATCAAAGATCTTACCTAGGCAGGATATGCCTTATTTACAGGATGGTACGCCAGTAGATATGATACCAAGTCCCTTAGGAGTACCTCCGCGAATGAATGTAGGATAGATTTTTGAATGTTTGCTTGGGTTGGCAGGGGAATTTCCGAAGATGCATCACAGAATAACACCTTTTGATGAAAGACATGAACCAGAAGCTTCTAGAAAACTGGTATTTTCGGAACCATTTAAGGCAAGTACAGAAACATCCAATCCGTGGTTATTCGAACCTGATCATCCCGGAAAGAGTAGATTAATTGATGGACGAACGGGTGATACTTCTGAACAATCGGTTACAATTGGGAAAGCTCATATGATGAAATTGATTCATCAGGTTGATGATAAGATTCACGCATGATCCAGTGGGCCCCATGCACTTGTTACACAACAACCTTTTAGAGGGAAATCCAGACGAGGGGGACAATGAGTGGGAGAAACGGAAGTTTGGGCTTTGGAAGGTTTTGGTGTATCTTATATATTGCAAGAAATGCTTACTATTAAATCCGATCATATTTAAGCTCGTTATGAAGTACCTAATGCCACCGTGACTGGGAAACCCGTACCCAAGCCCGATACTGCTCCAGAATCTTTTCGATTGCTAGTTCGAGAATCATGATCTATGGGTTTCAATCTGGATCATAAATTGATACTTGAGGGGGATTCGAGAAGGGAAAGTAGAAATGTTTAATCGAGATATTTTCAATAAAAACAAACAGAATATTATTATCCCATGATTCATCAACAAAATTACCAACAACTCCGAATTGAATTGGCCTCTCCCGAACAGATTCGTAGTTGGGCTGAAAGAGAATTACCTAATGGAGAAATTGTTGGGTAAGTTACTCAACCTCATACGTTGCATTATAAAACCCATAAACCAGAGAGGGATGGTTTGTTCCGCGAAAGAATATCTGGGCCTATAGAGAGTGGAGTTCGTGCCCGTGGAACTTACCGATCCGTTGATAATGAAGAAGGAGATTCTAATTTTTGTAAGCATCGCGGAGTGGAATTTACTGACTCCCGGGTTCGGAGGTACCGAATGGGATACATCAAATTGGCATGTCCAGTAATTCATGTGTGGTTTTTGAAACGAATCCCCAGTTACGTTGCGAATCTCCTTACCAAACCTCTTAAAGAGTTAGAAAGCCCGGTATATTGCGATGTGTGACTTGGTTATACGTTCCAATTACCACAGAATGATCACAATCTGTCATCCCATCCGGTAGCGGTGGGATGCCTCCCATTTCGACATATCTTCCGTGGGGAGTATCATGTGGCTCGGAAAGGAGTATCGGAAAGATCTATAGATACTAAGGGAGGTTACTCCTCCAAGGTCAATTCCTATTAATTCATCGACTAGACTTCGTAATATAAATCACTACTTCTAGAATCAATCCAGATCTTTATCGGCGAGATCCTCCACCCGAGCCCCTTTCCAGATGAAAGATTATTCTATGAGGAGATATGGTTGCGGAAACTTATTCATCGCAGATACGTTTTCAATGACGTGACAACCATCGGAGTAGAGTGGGAACCTGGGGAGGAGTAATAACTGGATTATGAACAAGAGAAACCCCCCTTGTCCCTAATCAGAACCAATATTTCTGTGGGATAAGTATGTATACATGCAACAAGGGGGGGATGAGACTACTCAGTAAAAGGATTTCATCAATTTTTGACTTGAGTAACGAATAGCTATTCGATTCCCAATAAGTTTGGTTATCACGTCCCAATGCCACCGCGACCTCATATCTCGATATAGCTATTTGAGCCGGATGAGAGAAAACCCCGACGTCCGGTTCTGGGGGGGGGGGGGGGGGGGTTCCCACCCGACCTATCCCGATCTTTTCCTTGCTAGGCCTGTAGCTGAAAAACCTACTCCATTGTGATCGCGAGGCTTGTTCAACTATGAAGATTGCTCGTGGAGAGACATTTCTACCATCTCTTTTTCTACTCTAAACTTCGAGTCTTTCCAGGGGAGGGAAGTGGCTACTGGAGGGGATGCTATTAAGAAATGATTAGCTAGCTTGGATTCGCAGAGTGTTATGGATTGTGCGTATCCGGAGTGGCAAATATTGGCGAAGCAGGGATCCACCGGGAATGAGTGGGAGGATCGAACGATTCAAAGGAGAAAGGATCTTTTAGTCAGACGGATGAGACTGGCTAAGAATTTCCTTGGAACAAACATAAAACCAGAATGGATGGTTCTGGACTTACTACCGGTTCTTCCACCTGGATCGCGACCAATAATCGAACTCTATGAGGGTGAGTCAATTACTTCTGATTTCAATGAACTTCATAGGAAGATAATTCACCGGAATAATACCCCTATCGATTTTCTACTGGGAAGTGAATTCACACCGGACGGATCGATTGTGTGTCAAAAGAGACTTATTCAAGAAGCTGTAGATGCCTCCATTGATAACGGTATACGTGGGCAACCAATGAGAGACATTAATAACAGGCCTTACAAATCTTTCTCTGAGGTTATTGAGGGGAAGGAAGGATGACTCCGCGAGAATTCGCTTGGAAAGCGGGTTGATTATCTGGGTCGTTTCGTTACCGTGGTAGGTCCGTCTCCCTCGTTACATCAATGTGGATCACCCCGAGAACCGTCGATAGAGCCTTCCCAAGCCTTCGTAATTCGTAATTCAATTGGACGACGCGTCGCTCGTAACCTGCGAGCTGCTAAGAATATGATTCGGAAGAAAGAATCAATTATACGGAAAGTTCTCCAGGAAGTTACGTAAGGTCATCCTGTATCGTTGAATCGAGCACCTACATTGCATAGATTGGGTATACAAGCGTTTCAACCTATTTTAATAGAAGGGCGTGCTATTCGTCTGCATCCATTGGTTCGCGGGGGGTTCAACGCAGATTCTGACGGAGATCAAATGGCCGTACATGTACCTTCATCTCTAGAAGCTCAGACTGAGGCTCGTTCTCCAACGTTTTCACATACAAATTTATTATCTCCTGCTACGGGGGATCCCGTATCTGTACCAAGTCAGGACATGCTTCTCGGGCTTTATGTGCCGATGACTGAGAATAAACAAGGGATTTATGGAAACAGACATTCTCTTGCCACGGACGGGGAACCCAGTTCGTCCTCCAAGATACCTTATTTCACTAGTTATGATGATGTACTCAGGGCCAAGTAATTGAGGCGAATCGATTTGTATAGTCTTTTATGGCTCCGATGGAAGACGGATCTACGTATGATTAGCTCTAGAAATCGCGAATTGCCCATTGAATTTCAATACGAATCCTCGGGAACTTCTTTCCAGTTTTACGACAATTATCAGATTAGGAGGGATGAAAAGGGTAACATACTTGGCATATATATCCTCACAAATGCTGGTCGTATTTCGTCTAATCAACAAGTGAAAGAGGCAATACAGGGTACTTCTCAGCATCAGACTCAATCGATACCAGCTATAGAAATACAGAAGAAAATCCCGAAATCAACTCGTTTTATGAACTGGAATAATGAAGAATGAGGGAGTTTTTGACGCATCTGACAGATATGATCAATAGTTTGGA
This sequence comes from Dipteris shenzhenensis, assembly GCF_047967505.1. NCBI lineage: Eukaryota > Viridiplantae > Streptophyta > Polypodiopsida > Gleicheniales > Dipteridaceae > Dipteris > Dipteris shenzhenensis. The sequence continues at coordinate 34,623 of NW_028239612.1, read as the reverse complement.
TTTGCCGGTCAATGATGGTCATAAGATAAAAAAGGTTGAGGTTCCTACAACGGTCGATCAAGCTGAGTCGCTTTACTACAATAAGATGATGGACAAAACCGCGATGAGACAACTCATCAGTAGGTTGACACTTCATTTCGGGATTACGCATACGACGAATATCCTGGATCAAATAAAGAGTTTGGGTTTCGAACAAGCTACAAAAGCATCTATTTCATCAGGCATCGATGATCCTTACGCAGTACCTATTAAAGGATGGCTTGTAGAAGATGCAGAGAAACAGGGTTCCGCCTCGGAGCAGTCTCATCGTTGCGGGGGTCTACATGCTGTAGAGAAATTACGTCACTTGATCGAGACGTGGTATGCGACAAGTGAGTGTCCGAAGAGAGAGATGAATCCAAATTTCAGGATGACTGATCCTCTGAATCCAGTCCATATGATGTCTTTTTCAGGAGCCTGAGGAAGTATATCCCAAGTCCACCAATTGCTCGGTATGAGAGGATTGATGTCGGATCCACGAGGACAGGTAATTGATCTACCTATCCGTAGCAATCTGCGCGAGGGTTTATCTCTGACAGAATATATCATTTCCCGTTATGGTGCTCGCAAAGGAGTGGTGGATACTGCGGTACGAACATCAGATGCTGGATATCTCACACGTAGGCTTGTCGAAGTAGTTCAACATATTGTTGTGCGTGAAAGAGATCGTGGGACTATCAGGGGCATTGCTGTGAATCTTATTGGGGGGAAGAGGGATCCACACGAACGATACCACAACAGAGACTAGTTGGACGTGTGTTAGCAGGCAATGTATATCTAGATATGAGACGTATTGCTATGCGTAATCAGGATATTGATAATGAACCCGCCAGTAACTCAGTAGTAGCGACTGAACCGATACATGTAAGATCTCCCCCGACACGTAAAAGCATTTTCTGGATTTGTCAATTGTGTTACGGCTGGGGTCTCGCCCACCACGACTTGGTGGAATTGGGAGAAGCTGTAGGTATTATTGCGGGCTAACCAATCGGAGAACCAGGAACCCAATTAACATCAAGAACTTCTCATACTGGTGGAGTATTTACGGGTGATATCGCAGAACATGTATGAATCCCGTTCAATGGAATCATCAATTCCGATGAGAAGTCATTATATCCCACACGTACGCGACACGGACAGCCCGCTTGGATGTGTCAAAATGAATTACCTATCTCTATTAGAAGTTAAAATGATACACACAATCCTGTGATTCCAGCACAAAGTCTACTTGTGATTCAAAATAATCAATATGTTGAATCGAAACGAATCACTGCGGAAGTCTGAGCCAAGGAGTTTCCTCTCAAGGAACGGATTAAGAGAAAGATCTATCCAAATTTAGAGGGGGAAACCTATTGGAATGGGGTCGTGTATCACTCGCCCGAAGATATACATAGTAATATTCATGTCGTGCGCAATAGCGGTCATGTACGGGTCCTTTCAGGAACCTCTAGTGATTCCAATGGGAATTCCTTTTATGAAGATCAAGATAGAATTGATACCAGATCCCATTCCAACGAGAGTAAACGCGAGCTTCGGGAGGTAAATTGGGAGAATATTAGTGTCATTAACTCTGGATGTTATCAGGAATGGATATGGGAGTCCGGAATCAATGTCGATTTTGAATCTATCAAAAGTGAATTGAATTCGTCGAGATTTGTTTCAACTCCTTCCATGGGTCGAGGTGGGGGAACAGAGGGGGTTCCTCTATCACCGGAACAGGAGGGTCGGTACAGGAAATTATCTTACGCAAATTCCGAGTTCCGTTAACTCAATAACGTGATTTTGATCGGAATGAAATTATTGCTATTTGCGAAGACTCGAAGGTATCGAACCAACGTTTCGGGAGTTGTAAGATATGGTACTGCAGAAGTAGAACCCATGTGATGTGCTGAAAGTTATCGCGGTAAAAGTCACAAAGGAGTAAAGTCTATACCTGAAGAGGTGTAACTCTTCTCTGATACTGAAAGATTATTTGCGAGTCCTTCCTCATCCATTTTGGTGAAGAACAACAGTGTTGTCGAGGAGGGCACACAAATAACTTCTAATATTATTAGTCAGATGGGTGGGTTGGTTCGCATAGAAAAGATACCCAATAGTATCAAAATAAGAATCTTACCCGGATATATCTATTATCCGAAAAAGAAAACTAATATATCTAAACAGGCTGATACTTTGATTCCACCAGGGCATCTGATTCTCGGTGAATTCAAATCTGATAATTGGGTTTATCCCCAACCAGTTGCATCGGCTAGAAGAAGGAAGCCCTCTGTCTCAATAAGAACAGTTGTAGAATACAATGTACCTGGTGATTCTCCAATACGAATGCCTGAAATACCAAAGACAGAGAAAGACTTGGGAATTCAAGTCTTTACCTATATCTTTTACAGAGACGGCGAAGTAGTAGAAATAAGTGACAACACAGATATCCAATTGGTTCAAACTTGTTTAGTGGCTGATTGGCAAGAATCCCCCCCTCCCCCGGAAGGGTCGTATCTGTCTCTCACCAATATTAAGATAAGTGACAGTCTTAGCACCTTCCTCCAGGTTAACCCAATGGGACTTTCCAATCCGTTTTTGTCCCCTGAGACAAGAGCTGGGGAAGCTCCTCCACAACTGGCGCTCGGTGGGAAGCTATCCCCCATCAATTTGAATTCACGCGATGAGAATAAAAATAAAGAATTTGTCGGATATCGAGGTACTATTCATGTAGTACCCCAACAAGGTGCATCCTTCTTAATCCTATCACCATCCAATCTTTTTCGTAACCCCCTGCCCCCCGACCCAGACGGAGGGGTATATGGAAGGGGGGGTGCATATTCCGATAATTCTGGATCGGGGGGTATGACTGTCTTTCGTAACAACATAGATTCAAAAGATCCCCACTCGGATTCTGATGCTGGATCTATTTGGAGAGGTACCGCAGGACCAAAAGGAGTATTGACAGATTTTGGAGAATTTTATCCTACTACTGGTGGAAGGGGAAACAAAAAGTTGGGCCTTTTAGGTGATTCACAAAATAGCCCCTACTCTTTGTTGTTTTCCTACTCCGTATCAAGCAACAAAGTCTCTTTTGCCGAGGATCCCTTTGTCGATGAGTCAACAGATGCATCGGGACGTAGGTATTGGTATTCAATAGATGAAAATGAATCGATATTTGAATACTCCCCAGATTTATTGGTGGGAGGATGCTTCCCCAGATTGATCTTCCCCCCATCATATTTCCCCGGAGCAAGAATTCTGCCTATTAATCTCGGACTTCTGGTCAGTGAAAACGCATGCATTTACGGGGGTGATATCTGCCTCCAATCCGGCCAAATCATAGCTATTCACCGAGAATACTCACCAATCAGAACAGCCAAGCCTCTCCTAGCAACTGAGGGGGCGACTATTCATAAGAATTACGGAGATATCATTGGGAAGGGGGATACATTAATAACATTACTACACGATAGATCGAGGTCTGGGGATATTATTCAGGGTTTTCCAAAGGTTGAGCAGTTGTTGGAATCTCGTTCCACCGCTTTTACCTTAGCAAGAATCGAAGATATTTCTGATAGATGGAGGAGAACTATTACAAGATTAGTTGGTAATCCTTGGAGTCATTTCACGAGTGCCGGAATAGGTATGGAAGATTGTCAACTGGTTCCGATTGATCAAATTCAAAAGGTTCATGGATCCCAGGGGGTGTAAATATCCGATAGGCATATAGAAATCATCATTTGACAACTGACATCGAAAGTAGTAACGTTGGAAGATGGAATAACTAATGTTTTCTTACCCGGAGAGCTTATTGAATCATCATAAGCGTAACGAATGAATCGCGTCTTAAAAGAATCGAATTTCTACGAACCTGTTGTATTGGGAATGACAAAAGCATCTCTTAACACTACTAGTTTTATATCAGAGGCGAGTTTTCAAGAAACTACTCGGGTACTGGCTAGAGCCGCTATTCGGGGTCGAATCGATTGGTTGAAGGGACTGAAAGAAAATGTCATCCTTGGTGATCTCGTTCCCATTGGGACCGGCAGTCAGGAGGTTATTCGTCAACTAGATGTAGAGAGAAATACGGAATTTTATTTAGCTATTAGTGATTTTAACATCTTCAGTCGAGAGGCAAGGGATATTCCCCCTCATACTTATTACGGGAGGGAGCCGAGTTCCCACCATAGATTAATGATTCACGAAGGATTGAGACAACCCCTCCCCGGAGTCAATATTGGTGAATGAGATTCAGAATCATTTTGCGACGTAGCATCTCGGGTATGTCTCACTCAATAATCCCGACCAGTGAATCGTAATAATTACGTAACTTCCATAAAAATCAAATCAATCTGCGGCTTTTCGTAGTTCTTTTTTGGGGGGGTAAAATGCAACAGAAAAATTGGAATATCGATCCAGAAGGGATGATGGAGGCGGGGGTCCATTTCGGTCATCAAACCCAAAAGTGGAATCCCAAGATGTCACCTTATATATTTACGGAACGGAAAGGTGTTCACATTCCCGATCTAACTCAGACTGCTCGTCTCCTATCCGAAGCCTGTGATTCGGTATCCAATGCAGCGACGGAGGGAAAAGAATTCTCAATAGTAGGTACAAAATACCAAGTAGCTGATCTAATTGCATCGGCTGCGACGAAATCTCGATGTCACTACGTGAATGAAAAGTGGCTCGGTGGCATGTTAACGAATTGGTCCACTACAGAAACACGTCTTCAGAGATTTCAATATTTGCAGAATGAAGAAGATACGGGGGGGTTCGATCGACTCCCGAAAAAAGAGGCATCGATTCCGAAAAAACAATTACTTCGATTGAAGAAGTATCTAGGTGGAATTCAATATATGTCAAATTTACCCGATATTGCGATAATTACTGATCAACACGAATAATCCACTGCTATTAGAGAACGTATCACTTCAGGTATTCCTACAATCTGTGTCGTCGATACAGATTGCGATCCAGATCTCACAGATATTCCGATTCCAAGTAATGATGATGCGCGGTCCTCCATTCGACGGGTACTGGATAAATCAACACTGGCTATTTCTGAGGGTCGTTCGAACTCAAAGATATTGAACTTAATAGATAGTGAAATCAGTAACTATCCCAACTATTCGTGGTAGAATGAAACAGAGACTTACCCCAGAGACAGCAATATGCTGTGACTCTATTATGGGGACAACCCTGGGATTATGTAGTGATTAGGAATCCACTTGATTGTTCTGTGCAAATCATTCTTCCCCACGTTGATTCCTGATAAGGAGGTAATACGAATTCCGAACAATTGTCCATTCATGGGATTGATAATCTATATCAAGTATCGGGCGTGGAAGTGGGTCAACATCTCTATTGGCAAGTAGGAAATTTCCAAGTTCATGCACAAGTTCTTGTAACTTCCCGGGTAGTAATTGCTATATCATTGGGTTTATCTACCGCAGCTACTCGGGATTTGCAAACCATCCCGACTGGCAGTCAAAATTTCATTGAATATATTCTTGAATCTATTAGGGATCCGACTAGAACTCAGATGGGGGAAGAAGGGTATCGTCCCTGGGTTGCATTCATTGGAACTATGTTTCCATCCATTTCTGTTTCTAACCGGTCAGGTGCTCTGTTTCCTCGGCGAGTTATCCAATCACCTCATGGAGAGTTGGCTGCACCTACGAATGATATCAATACAACTGTTGCATTAGCTTTGCCTACATCAGTGGCATATTTCCACGCGGGTCTAAACAAGAGAGGTCTTAGTTACTTCGGTAAATACATCCAACCCACTCCAGTACTGCTACCTATTAATATTCCAGAAGATTTCACTAAACCTTCACCACCTAGTTTCCGACTCTTCGGAAATATATTAGCTGATGAGTTGGTAGTAGCTGTCCTCGTCTCTCTAGTACCCCTAATTGTTCCCGTACCTATGATGCTTCCAGGATCATTCACAAGTGCCATTCAAGCTTTGATTCTTGCGACTCCAGCTGCAGCTTATATAGGGGAATCCATGGAGGGTCATCATTAACCGAGTTTCGATTCCGACGAATCATCGGATTAGGATCGTGGTATTCGACAGGTACTCGGGCCACCTCTTGGAGTAGCAAAAACTGTTTCTGTGGTATAATAATATGATACCCCCCTCCTATTAGAGGGGGGGGGGGAAATCCTACTACTCCCATTTCCATTCAAAGGGATGGGGATGGAAATGACAATAGTGATTCCCACCATTCGACTCGAGCATTCCCTCCAGTCTGCAGGGGGGGACGAATCACAAGATGTTCCGCAATTCGTGGGAATCTTTGTCACCTCGGGAACCAATGATACCGATACTTACTAGTATCTCCTATCGTGTTACAACAAGGAGTTGAATCTCATCCGGGCCGTGGCTGGAATTCCTCATCATGAAGTACTATATTTTCATCCAATTGCTGCATTACGGGTAACGAGTGAGATTGGTGGATTCTCGTCGGGGGAATGGCTTTATTTCTCGCCCACCGGTATTGCTATTTCAATGCTTCGAATAGAAACAAGTGAATCGGAAGGAACATTTCAACCCATCAGCGGCTCTGAGTGAATTTTCACAGAATTATTCCAGTAGGCATTGATCTTTGCTAAGTCGGAATTGGTTGAATTAAATAAAAAAGAGGAGATTAATACGAACCCCTTGATTCCTGCTGCTTCTGTTATTGCTGCCGGATTAGCTGTAGGCCTCGCTTCTATTGGTCCCGGTGTTGGTCAAGGCACTGCCGCGGGTCAAGCAGTAGAAGGTATTGCGAGACAACCAGAGGCAGAGGGTAAAATTCGAGGCACTTCATTGTCAAGTTTAGCCTTCACGGAAGCTTTAACAATCTATGGACCAGTTGTAGCCCTAGCACCGTTATCTGCAAATCCTTTCGTTCGATCCACCCACAGTGAGGGGTACTTGGGGAGCCCTGTACCCCCTCCCCAATCGGACCCTTTCCAAATCGATTATCTGATTGGGAGATTATCTTATTCAGGGGGGGGGGTCTGACAGAAAATCCTCGATCAATCTATTTTATCGATTCCTTCTCGCGACTCTCCAAGTTATTTTGTGAATCCCCCCCCCCACATCAGTATGGAATGAACCAGTTGATTGCTCCGTTCCATTCCCACGTCAGTTCTATTTTTTATCTAGTGTGTAGGTATTCCCTCCGAATCCATGATTCTATTCCAGGTCAGATTGAAGGAATTATGTAGGATTTAGATAATCCCTTGGGAGGGGGAGGGAGCATGAGAAGTATAAGTGACATCGCCGTCTCTACGAGTCATTGGACTCCTGCCGCGGGTTTTGGTTCGAATACCAATATCTTGGAGACAAATCCGATTAATCTGATTCTAGTTTCGGGTGTACTATTTTATTTTGGAAAGGGAGTGTGTGCGAGTCGCATATCTGAATGAGATAACTGGATTCCTCCGGTTGCATTTGGAACAGGAGTAGATGCAAAATCCCGACGAATTACTTGCAAATGAGTGACATCATGTAAGAACCAGAGCATTTCGTGAAATCGGTAGAAACTTTATTGCTTTCACCGACTGATAGGGGAATATCATCAATACGGCTAAAGCTGAATCGCTTGAAGTCTAAGCAAGAATTCGGGTCCTCTTCCCCCTGCTGTGCAAAGATTCCAAAGCATGGTCGGAGATTTCTTCGATATACAACACTCATATCGGGAATAGCCCCACCTCTCTCATTTCTCGCGGGGGGAGGTAAAATCTACCGGTAGGAACCAAATTTTGTTCAATCTGCTGAATAGACAACCCATCTGGAATGAATATTATTCAGAGGAAACGACTTCGCTGGTAGGAGGAGTATCGTCCAGAAGAGCCCTCGATGATTTTCAAGTTTCAGCAATTTGATTTCCACCTGTGGACTACATTCATAGGGATGGCAGGTCCGTGAAGATATTGGATTTTCTTATCCTATCGAGAGGTACGGGCGGGAAAGCCGAATGAATCGAAAGATCCATGTTCGGTTTGGGAAGGGACCACAGATCTCTGGGAACCGGAGATATATAATCTACTTTCATTGACCAATCTACTGGAGAATTGTAAGGGAACAATCTTGAGTACTATTCGTGACGCGGAGGAACGTTATAAAGAGGCTACCGAAAAACTCAAGCAGGCTCGGACTCGTTTGCAACAAGCAAAAGTGAAAGCGGATGAGATCCGCGTGAATGGACTCACGCAAATGGAGGGGGAGAAGCGGGATCTCGTTGATGCGGCTGATGAAGATCCAAAAAGATTGGAGGATAGTAAAAATTATACTATTCGTTTTGAAAAACAACGGGCAATTGAACAGGTTCGCCAGCAAGTCTCTCGCCTTGCCTCAGAAAGAGCTCCGGAGAGTCCGAATAGTCGTTTAGATGGCGAATTGCATTTGCGCATGATTGATTATCACATTGGCCTATTCCGGGCCATGGAAAACGCAGCTGATTAGCTTCCGTATTAGCTTCCGTAGGTCCCATTTCTCAAGAAGATAGTAAATAGATGCTAATGGTAATAAATATTCGACCCGGCGAAATTAGCAGTATTATTCGCAAACAAATTGAGGGATATGTTCCAGAAGTAGAGGTTGTCAATACCGGCACCGTACTCCAAGTCGGAGATGGGATCGCTCGCATTCATGGTCTTAACGAAGTAATGGCTGGTGAATTGGCAGAATCTGAAGACGGTACAGTAGGAATTGCTCTGAATCCGGAATCTGATAATGTCGGGGCTGTATCGATGGGTGATGGTTTGGCCATACAGGAAGGAGGTTCTGTAAAAGCAACGGGAAGGATTGCCCAAGTACCAGTTAGTGATTCCTTCTCAGGTCGTGTCGCAAATGCTTTAGCTTAACCCATTGATGGCAGAGGCCAAATTCCAGCTTCTGAATCTAGACCGATTGAATCCCCTGCTCCGGGGATTATTTCAAGGCGTTCCGTATATGAACCCTCACAAACGGGTCTTATTGCTATTGACTCTATGATCCCCATAGGACGCGGCCAGCGAGAGTTAATAATTGGAGACAGACAGACGGGTAAAACAGCAGTAGCTACAGATACAATTTTGAATCAGAAAGGTCAAAATGTTATATGTGTTTATGTAGCGATTGGTCAAAAAGCCTCCTCCGTAGCTCAGGTAGTGAATACTTCTCAGGATCGTGGCGCCATGGAATATACAATTGTGGTATCGGAGACTGCAAACTCTCCGGCTACTCTGCAATATCTCGCCCCCTATACAGGAGCAGCTCCGGCTGAATACTTCATGTATCGTAAACAACATACCCTGATTATCTATGATGATCTTTCTAAACAAGCTCAGGCTCATCGACAGATGTCTCTCCTACTGAGAAGACCACCCGGACGAGAAGCATATCCAGGAGATGTTTTTTATCTACATTCGCGTCTCTTGGAAAGAGCGGCTAAATCAAGTACCCAATTAGGTGAAGGTAGCATGACCGCTTTGCCCATCGTCGAGACCCAGGCCGGAGATGTCTCAGCCTACATCCCGACTAATGTCATTTCTATCACTGATGGACAGATATTTCTATCAGCGGATCTATTCAATGCTGGAATTCGACCGGCAATCAATGTGGGGATTTCCGTATCTAGAGTAGGATCCGCCGCTTAGATCAAAGCCATGAAACAAGTAGCTGGTAAATCAAAATTGGAATTAGCTCAATTTGCTGAATTAGAAGCTTTTGCCTAATTTGCTTCTGATCTCGATAAAGCTACTCAAAATCAGCTAGCAAGGGGTCAGCGGCTACGTGAGTTACTTAAACAATCTCAATCATCCCCACTATCGGTAGAAGAACAAGTAGCTACTATTCATACCGGAGTTAATGGATATTTGGATATATTGGACGTCGAGAAGGTGAAGAGATTCCTGGTTCAGTTACGTGAGTATATAACAACCAATAAACCCGGATCCGTCGAAATTATTCGTTCTACCAAGATGTTTACGGAACAAGCAGAGATGCTTTCAAAGGAAGCTATTAAAGAATATACGGAACTTTTCTTGCTTCGCGAGAAGTAAAAAATAACTTTCAGAACACGCAAAATATGTCTTGAGTAGGGGGTGGGAGGAAAGAAAAAGGATCAGAAGCCATTTGCAATTTGCAAACACCCATCAGTCGTATACACGGAATTACGTCCAATAGGATTCGAACCTATATTGGAGGTTTAGAAGACCTCTGTCCTATCCATTAGACGATGGACGCCCCCCCCCCCCGAGGGGGGGGGCAGGAACTATGCTATGGACAAACAAAAACAATAACTTCGGTTTGTTCAAGGTATGGCTGCGTAGCGGGAGCCAGAACCCAAGCCTAGATTAGCGGGAATCGGGAGATGGAGAAGGGTAACTTAAACCGGTTCAATTGGTGAGCGGGTAGCGGGAATCGAACCCGCATCAGTAGCTTGGAAGGCTAGGGGTTATAGTCGATGCTACTGAATGAGTTCATTATGGCATCTCTAATTCAGAACCGAACGTGAAGGTCTCCCTTCATTCGGCTCCTCTATGGAATGGATAGTAGAAGGAGGAGCTTGAGGGAGATGAATATCCCCAGATACAAGCATAGAGAGATTCTTTTTCACTCTTCGCTGCGTAAACAGAGAAATGGAAAGCATTGGAATCTCATTCCGAAGACTCATTGCGGATATCTCCTCCTTCTCGACCAGGGTTACATTGCTGGTGAGAAGGATCCATAGCATCTATGTCAGTTTCTTCCGTATCCGACGAGACGGGAACACACTTCCTAGATGATCCCTGTGGAAAAGCATATTACTCCCACGACTCGTGAAAATACTTTGTCGAATCGAAGGTCAGCCGATGTCTCTTCCGGTTACTTCGTTTCTTATTTCTATAGATGACAATCCTTAGGAGAATATTTTTTCTTTCACCGAGTTATAGAATTGTCCACGAAATGCTTGATAATCCTGGTAAATAAGGATCGATCTTTTCATAACTATTTGGCTCGGATTCATTACTGGATCAGAGATTCAGTGACGATGAGACAAATATTTCGGGTTGCTATCCATAGATTCTACACTAGTTGTTCCGGGACCTCTGGATCCTGGAAAAATTCCGCTTCATTATTCCGATATGCAACTGGTTCGACTTCGCAAACGTAGGAATATATAGGAATGACAGGAATAACGCTTTCTACACCGACACTCATTGTAGGAAAGTATGTGGACTTCCCTTAGAAATAAAGCTTTTCGATCGAGTGAGAAATCAATTTGAAAGATCCCTCAGCTACCTGGTTCGAAAATGAAGCGAATCACACTTTTACCACTAAACCATACCCGCCACGATTGGATTGTATCATATATAAGTCTTTCCTGTCTAAGGATGGGTTGTAGCCAAAAGTGTTAGTAAAAAGGAGCTCCCCCCCCCCCCCCCCGTTTCAAATATCCATCTCCGGAATTCAGTGTTTAATGAGAAATTTTCTTGCTTCCGGAGATGGTACGACAGAATTACAAATTTCCCTTACGGGCTGCTGATAGAGCAATTACTAGTGGTCCTGATGCAACTACTAATGCCAGAACAGCAAGTTGTGCAATTAGTTCTAGATTCACCACCTACCTCCTCATCTTCAGAAATATCTAAATCAAAGCGGTCCCCTTTTCCTTTCGCAATTATCCCCCGCCTCCTCCCACTACTTCAATAGACACTCCCGGAATGGTGTATCTGAAATACAGGAGATGTTTTTGTGTGGCCATGACAAATTGAAATTGGTACAATTAAATGAGAGATGGTGATTCACGTAAACGAGGAAATCTCGCATTTCATTCCTCGTTTCTCGAAATGTATAAAGAATCGGGAGATAAGTAATGACATCAATCCCGGATGGGCAGATGATTCTGGCCCTTATTAGTGCCTCTCTAACAAGTATCTTAGCCGTAAGATTGGGTCTCGCATTGTATCGGTAACTGGTTCGTCACCGCATAGATAGGCAGCCTGGCTGATCGCGGCTAGGCTGGGAGATTCCAATCCCGGCTGAATGAAAGTGATTCATTCAAGAATCTGATTCTCGGAGGAGAATCGGGGGGGGGGGGGGGGAAGGAGAAAATGATGCTTCCTATTCGGGATTGAACTTCGCCTTGTAACAGATTTCTCAGACACGCCGTCTCCTATACTTCCATTGAAGTATGGACTTCCGTCCCAGCCTCGTGGTAAAGTCCAAAGGATTCCACCGCATGGAGAGATGGCCGAGAGGTCTAAAGCGTCGGATTGCTAATCCGTTGTACAATACATTTGTACCGAGGGTTCGAATCCCTCTCTCTCCCCCAATAATTAACTGATCCGTTGGACAAGGCAATTCCGACGAATTGCATATCGGACTTCATTTATTCTTTGCGCCCGGGGTTACGCCCAGGGTCGTTTGATGGGAATCCAAAAACGAAGAGAGAAACAGAAGAGATAACTACTGTATAAACGAATAGCTTAAGAGTAAGCATGACCTAGTCCCCCTGATCGTAACTAGAAGTGAAACGGAACGGAACACATTTTTCATATTTATACCATACGTTTCTTCTTCGATTCAAAGAAGGAATAGGAAGAATCAGGAATCTGCTGAGGTGAATAACATATATCCGACTCGAACGTCTTCTCCTCCGGGATATCCTTTTTCTTTTGAATGAATCGATTTGAGTCCGAGTCGTTGCAAGTAAATTGGCGCATTAGGTACTACGAAATGCTCAATTGGATTCATCGCAGTGTAAGAAGGAGGGATGGACTTCCCCCAATCCCAACTGCGATATTTATTAGTATAGCCGGGAGGGGTCAGTTTCCCCTCCCGGCGAGTCAGCTGGTGGCGGGGGTGCAAAGGTATGGGGGAATAAGAGCGAGATCCCACTCCTTCAATGACATCTCACTAATCTCTCTCCGTTTTCCTAATTTTTTTTCGTTTTATGAACATTATCAATCTTACCAATAGTTAAAACTAACCATAATACAGAAGGTGGGCGACTCGATTCCATTAGTCAAAGTGAAGGTGGGGAAGGAAGGGAGTGAGTGACCCCGCCTCACGATAGGAATTGGGGATTCTATTCCGAAGCAGCAATCTGGTTGGAATGGATCTCGAATCTGAATCCCATAATATATCAGTTTTCAACCCCCCACCTACTTTGGGGTTTATCATTCCGCTGGGGGGGGGCCGGATCCCCAATCCCGAGTGGTTTACTACCGGAAACTCACCGAAGCCTGCCATACGAAAGCTAGAAGTAGGAAAAACGCTGGTATAACTGGCATTACATCCACAATCGGATCAGAAATAGCATAAGCTTCAGGTAACCTAGCAAGAGAAGCGTCACTCAGGTGTAAGGGATTCCCCGTATCAGTGTTAAACGGAACTATCATTTTCATCCTCCAATGGCGGAAATTTTCACCCCGGTACGGTGCGGGGACAATTACCAATCAGTCGACCCATTGAGTACATACTGTTACGGATACTTCCATCCGAATAGAGGGGGGTAGATATTTGCGGCGTCATAAATATCTACAGCATTTCGACGGAATCAATGATTGAATGGTTGGTGAAACAAATCCCTTCACACCAAGTTTCACGGGAATTTATTATCTTTTGATTCCTAGTTACCATCTTTCAATTCCTGCCGGAGTCGTATCTGCACAACCCATTCAGGAAGGGGGGTTGACATGAGAGTCGAAGTATGGGATATTCATTATATCAAATATGTATGGGGCGTGGCCAAGTGGTAAGGCAGCGGGTTTTGGTCCCGTCATTCGGAGGTTCGAATCCTTCCGTCCCAGATCTTGATGCATAAGTAGATACACCCCATCTCCTTTTCTGTGATCTTTTTTTTTTCCTTCTTTTGTGGGAGAGTCAGGAACGTTCTAAATTGGGACGGACTACTCCGAGTCCCTCCTCCCACCTATTGATGGATCGTCCAGTTCATGTTACGACGGTGAGCCGGATATAGCAATAGATCCCGGGGCGAAAAACAATATTAAGAATAATTCATGAAATTAGCCTATTGGATGTATGCCGGACCCGCTCATATCGGTACTCTACGAGTAGCCAGTTCCTTTAAGAATGTACATGCCATAATGCATGCTCCTCTGGGAGATGACCATTTCAATGTAATGTGATCTACGTCGGAGAGGGAGAGGGATTTCACCCCAGTAACTGCTAGTATAGTGGACCGTCACGTATCAGCACGTGGATCTCAGGAAAGGGTTATTAATAATATAAATCGAAAAGATGAGGAATAATGTCCCGATCCAATTGTCTTGACGCCTACATGTACCTCTAGTATCTCACAAGAAGATTCGCAGAATTTCGTGGATCGAGCTTCTATCTATTCTACGTCTGATGTAATTCCCGCAGATGTCAATTACTATAGAGTCAATGAGCTTCAAGCAGCAGATAGGACTTCAGAGCAAATAATTCGCTATTATTTGGATAAAGCTCGTAGACGGGGTACATTGGATCGGTCTCTGACAGACGCGCCCTCAGCAAATATTATTGGAATATCCACTCTGGGTTTTCATAACCAACATGATTGTCGCGAATTGAGACGTCTACTGCAAGATTTAGGAATCTTAGTCAACCAAATAATTCCAGAAGGAGGATCTTTGAGGGATTTGGAGGATTTACCAAAAGCTCGGTTTAATATAGTTCCTCATCGCGAAGTGGGTCTAATGACAGCAATCTTTCCGGAGAAGGAATTTGGGATGCCTTACATATCAACCACTCCGATGGGAATCTCAGATACAGCCGAATTCATTGGACAGATGGAGAAGTATATAAATGCGTGGGCTTCCGCCTTGCCGAAAGAGAGAGTCAATTATGAGTCGTATATTGAAAATCAAACCAAATTTGTTTCTCAGGCGGCTTGGTTTCCAAGATCCATCGATTGTCAGAATCCGACTGGAAAAAAAGCAGTAGTATCTGGTGATGCCACCCACGCAGCTTCGATTACTAGAATACTCACTAGAGAAATGGGAATTCGTGTTATTTGTTCGGGTACTTATTGCAAACACGACGCGAAGTGGTTTAATGAGCAGGTTCAGGGCTTACGTGATGAGATATTAATTATGGAGGATCATACCAAAGTTGGAGATACGATAGCTTGTATTGAACCTCCTGCGATCTTTGGAACCCAGATGGAACGCCATATCGGTAAACGTCTCAATATTCCATGCGGGGTTATTTCTTCACCCGTCCATATCCAGAATTTTCCGCTAGGATACCGACCTTTCCTAGGTTACGAAGGAACTAATCAGATAGCCGATCCAATCCATAATTCATCCAATCTAGGTATGGAAGATCACCCACTAGACGCTTTTGGCGGACACGATACTAAAGAAGTGGTTACCAAATCATTATCTACAGATAGAATTCTGAATTGGACCCCCGAGAGTCAATTGGAGTTAAGCAAAATTCCTGGTTTCGTGAGGGGTAAAACTAAGAAGAATACGGAAACTTCCGCGGAACAAAATAACATTACGGAAATTACGGTTGAGGTGACGTATGCGGCTAAAGAAAAACTGAATGCTTAACATAGAATAAATTCCGAATGTTACTGATTCGGGGTTGTTGGGACAGCTCTTCCCGACGGGCAGCCGCAGGTAGTATCAGTAGATCTTATTGAAATTGTTGTGGTGGTAACAATCTCCCGGTAAGAAAATAACATTTGAACTCTGGATATTACGGTAAAACCTCGTCTAAAACGATATGGTGGAAAGCGACGTGTGGCTCGAAATCGAGATCGTTTATGCGGAGTTTTGCAGCCGCCATTTCCGGATCCAAGGGAAATGTTTCCGTTTCAACGTTTCTTGAAATTCGCCATCTAACGAAACTTGAATGATTATGTCGTATTCCTGGCCCCAAGTCTATCCGATCGGGGATAATATCTATGGTTACTCCACGGAATGAAGCTACCGAGCTCCGTCAGTCCGCATTTACAGAAGGAGCAACTGTCTTCGTCGATAAATACTCCCATTGAATATTCATAATTCAATCCCATCCGTATGGAGTCAATTTCCTTGAGATGCAAATATTCCATTATTTGATTTTGATTGAGTGTGAGGATTTCCATGACGCGTCCAAAATCACAAATCAGTTGCTGAATGTGATTCTTCACAATGGGTCGATCAGAACGAGTTCCGTCGCTACCACTTCTCGATTCGAAAGACCCTCGGAGTGAGGCTTAAACCTACGGATTTTCGGAATTGATCTACGAACGGGAGAATATCGAATACGCACAGTTGAAGCCCTCGGTAGAGAGATCCCTCTCATACTTCCATGGTGGGGGCTCGAACGGAGTCATAATCGGTAAGAGATAACTCGAAAAGTGGATGGGGATGCGTGTCTGTCTCCCCTAAAACTTGCGTGAGTTAGGAGTATTTTCTCTATAATTGAAAAGAAAGGAATGGAATGGAGAGGTATATAGCTGGTGTTCCTCCATACCCTCGGAGTCATGGCTTGAGCCGTATGAAGTTGAAATTTCACGTACGGTTCTATAGGGGGGAAGGGGATTCGTTTCTCCGTACCTATCCGACTAAACTACTTACCGAATAACTGCAATTGATGTCCAATCCCGGCGAGAGGGAAAGTCTATTCAGGAAGTTGGATTTCATGATCCACGAAAGGAACAAACTCAATTAGATGTTTCTGCTATCATTTATTTCCCGGGAAGAGGAGCTCAAACAACAGAAACTGTTCGTGATATATTGAGGCGAGCAAAGGTCTTTAAACAGGTTGAAATTGATTCTTAGGAGAATTCAACGAGCTCAGTCCATATTTTTTTGCAAATGTTTCTATACTATCCCCTCCTCTTCCTCGCATTCTACATATATGCAGTATTTGTCATACCCATGAAAAGTAGTATTTCGAGGAATAGGTACTGGCTATCTGTCAAATCTTTCCTCGAAAGAAGTGATGTTAGATACTTCTTGACAGGTAAAAAGAGGAAGAGGAAGTAAAAGTCCCAGTCGGTGGTGAAAAGGGTGAAGATGATTCACGAGGAATTAATAGGGATCCCGACTCCATCCTGGATTCGTAGATCCCGTATAACTCCTCGTGATCACTCACGGGAATAAGCCACTGCTTATCCCAGTCTTAAGCGTCGAGAAAGTAATATCCCATCCCAGCCTGAGATTTATCTATTCCAACGAAACAATCTAGTCGATATTGAAAATACCATACTCATCCCCCCTGTTAGTTTATTCCTCCCCACATCCATTCCTCCTAGTCCGATTATGCTTACAATTATCCGAAGGTCGATCGATACCACTTCCTCCATTCTGGGGGTTTACTACCCGACAAAGTTGCCAAGGCGGAGCTGCTGAGTTGATGACAATGGGGTGGAGCTGCTGAGTTGATGACAATGGGGTGGAGCTTCGAGTTAAGCGACAAGCATGAAGAGCCTGAATCAGAAGATGGAACCGTCAATAGAGATTTCTATCCGGAAAATTGATATCCCGAGTCCCATTTACCCACCCAATCCCTCCCTTTTATCAACTGATTGGTGCTTAAAAGCTAATCAGTAGACAATTAAGAGATAATCTCGAGATGGGCTTGTTTGTCTAAAAAGGGGGTCACTATCTAACAAATATTCTAATAATTCGTGTGGGGATGAGCGGGAATCGCCCAACTGGGGAGTGTTTTCCCCCGGCTGAATCATTTGAGTCTGCTGAGTCAAGAGCACAATAAACTCCTAAAATGGTTTTAAATCACTCTCCCTTAGAGAAGAATCTGAGGGTCTTGCATGTGAATCTCATCCAGAAAGAGTGATTCGTGGGATATGGGGATAATTACCGACACGACGAATCTCTCCGACGGGTTGCGTCACCACGGGAGATCCAGATATCTGGGAGGTTACTTCTATGAGAGCTGCACGCAAAGTCCCGGCCGGATTGGGCGAGTTACGGGAAAGAAAAGGAATGGATTCAAATTGGGAATGCTTCTTACACACCCTCCTCTTCCAAGACGATCTCCATTCAGTGGCCCGTAACCCTTACTTAAAGGGATCAATTACTGATTCGGTAGGATGTTCCAGAAGGGGATATAGTATGATATCTGCGAGACGATTAATCAATGGAACACGTAAACAGGATTTTTCGGAGATTCCTCTTTCAAAATTTGATCAAAATTGATTTGGTGATTCCGAAACGGATCCATATTTTGATGCACTTTCAGAAGGAATATGCCTAGTATCGGAAATTGCTTTCTCGTCGCAGGTGGAGGAACCCCTATCTATGAAAGGGGTTGGTGAATGGAAGAATTCCCGATCCGTCTATTCGATATCTCCATTCGTGGAAGACAGATTCCCACATTCCGATTGTGTTTCGGATATGAAGTTACCCCATAGTTTCCATCCAGAGGCTTCAATTCGAATCTTTCGTCGACAAGTCGAGGATGCTCCGTTTCCACATCCGCCGAGACTAACCCTTCGGGGTTGTAAAGAGTTGTCAACAGATTTTCCCCGGGAGGGGAAAAATGGTTTAGCTACCTTACTATGGAATCCCTACACTTACGAGATCGAATCGTTATTAATGCCTTCGCGGAAACATTTTTCCGGATTACAATCAGAGTCTTCTACATCTACATCCGATCGGAGAAATATTATTTGGAAGCAAATTGGTGCCGCTGGATTCAACTCAGAAGCATTGAAAGAGGATTCTTATCCCACCAAGAGTTCATGTATCCATTACGGAAGATATGAAAATTATTCTATCTTAGCTTTCGGGGGAACCCAATATCCAGCTAAAAGATGGATCTATTACATTTTGACACCCAGCTAATTTTATTTCCGTTGTTGGCTTCACCCTCACCGAATGCGTACCGGAAGATTATCCAGGAGTCGCGTCCCATTCCCGGGCTATATCTTGGGTATCCAATTAAAAATTGAAGAAATTCGAGTCGTAGGCGTAGATGAATCGTATATCACCACGTCTACCATTAGGGAATCCCTTTTTGGAACCCCAACCATGCTCCTAATTGAATCGATGGCAAGAGGTAATTTCTGCGATGGCTCCGGACGTCTAGTTAGTAAATTGGCTCGGACTACTTGGACAGATGATGAGATCTCAGAGAGATTCCTCCGGTTGTGGAAAATCATTTCTCTCTACTACGGCGGGTCGAAGAATAGAGGTGGGTTAAATAGATTGAGACACATATTACGACTCCCATGCGACAAAACTTCGGCATGTAAGCACAAGAGTACAATGCGTCTGATCCGACGTAAGTCTGATTCAAGAATATTCTTAGGGACTCCTCGGGGGAACTGCAAAATGACTCCTCATTTTCAGTCTAGGAGCATCTCAAATAGTCGGAGGTTTTGGCATCTGGAGATAACCCAGCCCGTTTCGGTACCACATGGTGTATAATAAATATGAGTGGGGGGGGGGAGGGGGGTTATTTTTAGCCCCCCCCCCCTCTACCTTCCATCCATTTTATACAGCCATTAGCTATCTGTTAGGCAGAAATACCAGGCTGTCACAGCTTCCAAAAATACATAAGAATATAAATAATTTGTTGGTTTCTTAACGAAGTGTTAGATATAAAAATAAAATACGGGACTGGAGTCACTCCATTTCTGAATATTACCCCGATTCGTACTACGAAAATTATCGATCCTTTCCCTTTCTATGGTAATTCACTACTTCTTCCGGAATATAGTTTAATCACTGGCTTAGTCGTAATCGTCATTGTCGACTTGGTATCCGAAGGGAAAGACACACTCCTGCTTCACGGAATCGCGTTAACTTCCTTGGTGACTAGCATGGTATTCCTGTCGCGTCAGTGGGAAACAGAATCTCTCTCGATTGCCTACGGAACTCTTCGAATCGACACTTTCAGCAATATCTTCAGATTACTTCTCCTGATCTGCTCATTACTATCTGTCTCACTATCGGTTGGTTACATCCGATGCACAAAAACAGCTTTGACGGAATTTTCACTATTCACATCAACTGCGGGTCCGGGGGGAATGTCTTCATGCCGCGCGAATGATTCGGTAACTATTTTTGTATCTCCGGAACGTCTAGGCCTATCCTCCTACCTTCCATCCGGATACATGAAGAGGGATATAAGATCCAACGAAGCGACTACGAAGTTTCTACTAATGGGTGGGGCAAGTTCGTCTATCCTAATCCATGGCTTCTCTTTATTATATGGATTATTCGGTGGAGAGACTCAACTCTACAAGATAGTCAATGGACTCGTATCCAACCAGATGTATGATTCCCCGGCGATCCATACCTCTATCACGTTTATCATCGTGGGAATGGGTTTCAAACTGTCGTTGGTTCCGTTTCACCAATGGACTCCCGATGTATATGAAGGAGTGCGATTCGCTCGGAGGGGAATCAATTCGTTGCAAATAATCTTATGCAAATTGATTGATTCCTCCGTAATACCCTACGGGCATGTGAAGAAGATACAAACTTCTTTTCGTTATCCCCATCAACGACCAACTCTTACCGCAATTCCACGAATTTGTTACTCGTATTGGACTCACGAGAATTATCCCTTATTTTGTGTAGCGGGTAAAGCAGAGTGGGGGAGAAATGCAATTCAATAGGTACACCCTCCTATCTCCTATTTGTATTTCTCGAAGTTGGTTCGTTATGGGTAGGTTTCTCAAAGAATAATTAAATGAATTTTGTGATGGAATTGATATTTACCCCGTGTAATAGCCTCCCCTTGGAACACAAATTTGATTGGTTTTGATCCTTCAGAAACCACGGATACAGTGGAGGCATCCGTCAACAGAGAAATTCGCCCCAAGACGGTGCCGCCATGCCTGCTAGGGACGAAGAAAATCACATTCCTCCCCAATACCTTTCCTCACTCCAGATGTGGGGGCGAAACGATTGTAAGATGGAGACTCTTTTAAAAAGGAATCACTGATAGGGGATTTCCCGAGAAGCTACCAATTATTACTCATATTGAATTACCGAGGAAGAAGTGGATTTGATACACACACGGGGAAGGTTCTGGGAGCTTAGAAATCTCTTACGAACTAGGAGCCGTGTGAAGTGAGAATTTCATGCACGGTTCTGAATGAGCGGGAAGATCGAGGATCTCCTCTCCGACTCTAACTCTCCTACACCAGTCGTTGCTTCTTTTTCTGCTACTTCCAAAGTAGCAGCTCTAGCTTTATCTACACGACTCCTCGGTATTACTTTCTCATACCTATCCAGTGAATGGCATCTCGCTTTGGGAATATTAGCTACCCTTAGCATGGTATTGGGGAATCTAATTGCTGTTACTCAGACAAGCATGAAACGTATGCTAGCATATTCCTCCATAAGCCAAATCGGATATATTCTGATTGGAATACTTGCTGCGGATCCTGATAATGGCTATGCGAGTATGATAAGTTATACTTCTATCTACATATTCATGAATCTAGGGACTTTCGCTCGCATCACTTTATCTGGTTCACGAACCGGAACTGATAACATTAGGGATTATGCGGGACCATACATGAAGGATCCTGTTCTAACATTCTCTCTAGTTATACGTTTACCATCCCCAGGGGGTATCCCTCCATTAGCAGGTTTTTCCGGTAAACCCTACCCCTTCTGGCATGGATGGAAAGCTGGCTCGTACCCATTAGTTCTGGTAGCTCCCATTACAAGTGTCATTTCTATATATCACTATCCGAAGATAATTAAATTAATGTTCACCGAAGGGGGTGACACATCAACAATTTACATACAGGATCCATTAGTTTCTCCATCTACTTCGATTTCGAAGAGTTCCATTGAAATAGCTATGATTGTTCGTGTACCAGCATCAACTCTACTGGGTATATCAATGGATCCCATCATCGAGATTACACGGAATACCTCATTCCAGACCTATTTTGAGTTGTCACATGAAATAATGGAATCTTTCTGAATGATTTGTATCCAAAGCCACTTCCGTCGCTCCAACTAGTCCATTTCCGTAATTGGTGATGAAACAGTGTCGGAGAAATGATCACGCGCCTCCCAATGATCATTCGTCTCTTCCGGAGGAGATATAAGTATTTCCTGATGGTATCCATAATATTGTTCAATCCTTTGCAGTACTACAAGGATTGAACCCTCCTAATGGTACATGCGACTAAGTGATTCCCATATGGGAGCGGTTGTGTAAATGATTCGGTTCACACCCCCAGTCTTCTGCTCCGTAGCAATTCAGGTCGCTTCCCGATGAATTCCATGCTCCAATTTCGTCTAATGGATAAGTCATTTCATCCGATACCTGTACGTTCAAGGCGGGGTTGCCTTCAGACTTCTAGAAGAAAGCAAAAGAGACCAATTCTTCTTTCCGCCGCAGATTCTTTCAATTTAATAGAAACGGGGGTTGCGCTCGACGGCATTCTGATGTACACTATCAATGGATCAAATTCAGAAATCCTTTCGAGGGGACTCAAAATCTTTGGACTTGAAATCTTTCTCGTCAAATCTCCCTCTACTGAGACCGAGGGATCTCAAAACGAGAGTGATAGATAACAAGGAAAATTAGGTCTTGCAATCGACGGCATTCTGAGTTACAATAGAAATGGGTCGAATTCATAGATCCTTTCGAGGGGACTCAAAATCTTTGGAATTGAGATCTTTCTCGTCAAATCTCCCTCACTGAGGGAGATCCGATCGAGATTGATAGATAACAAGGAAAATTAGGTCTTGCAATCGACAGTTTTCTTAGCTATAATTGATCTAGCTATGATTTCCTAGTGAACTGTAAATTCTTGGACAGGGGCAATTTTGCAGCGACAATCCTCTGGACTTTGATAGTACATCTATGATTCATAGTTAGTCCAGGGGACGTTAAATCCCTTAACTTGGAATCGACTCCTTATCGTCAGGACGATTTTGCAGCGATAACAAATTAAGGCCCATGGCGGTCCCCTGGAATTGAAATCAAATCCAAGAAATTAGGTCTTGCGCTCTACGGCATTCTGTGTTACAATAGAAATGGGTCGAATTCATAGATCCTTTCGAGGGGACTGAAAATCTTTGGAATTGAGATCTTTCTCGTCAAATCTCCCTCACTGAGGGAGATCCGATCGAGATTGATAGATAACAAGGAAAATTAGGTCTTGCAATCGACGGCATTCTGAGTTACAATAGAAATGGGTCGAATTCATAGACCCTTTCGAGGGGACTCAAAATCTTCCTTGGACTTGAAATCTTTCTCGTCAAAGTCTCCCTCTACTGAGACCGAGGGATCTCAAAACGAGATTGATAGATAACAAGGAAAATTAGGTCTTGCAATCGACAGTTTTCTTAGCTATAATAGAAATGGGTCGAATTCATAGACCCTTTCGAGGGGACTCAAAATCTTTGGAATTGAGATCTTTCTCGTCAAATCTCCCTCACTGAGGGAGATCCGATCGAGATTGATAGATAACAAGGAAAATTAGGTCTTGCGCTCGACAGTTTTCTTAGCTATAATAGAAATGGGTCGAATTCATAGATCCTTTCGAGGGGACTGAAAATCTTCCTTGGACTTGAAATCCTTCTCGATCGTCAAATCTCCCTCACTGAGGGAGATCCGAGCGAGAGTGATAGATAACAAGGAGAATTAGGTCTTGCATTTGACGGTTTGATTTTGTATAATGTATCTAGTCCGATTCATAGACCCTTCCAGGGGACTGGAAATCCTTGGACTTGAAATCCTTTTCAGTGGACGGAAAATCCTTGAAGAGGACTTCAAATCCTTAAAGAAGACAGGGGACTTGAAATCCTCTTCAGGGAACTGACAATCCTTGAAGAGGACTTCAAATCCTTAAAGAAGAAAAGGGACTTGAAATCCTCTTCAGGGAACTGACAATCCTTGAAGAGGACTTCAAATCCTTAAAGAAGAAAAGGGACTTGAAATCCTCTTCAGGGAACTGACAATCCTTGAAGAGGACTTCAAATCCTTAAAGAAGAAAAGGGACTTGAAATCCTCTTCAGGGGACTGAAAATCCTTGAAGAGGACTTCAAATCCTTAAAGAAAGAAGACAGGGGACTTGAAATCCTCTTCAGGGGACTGAAAATCCTTGAAGAGGACTTCAAATCCTTAAAGAAGAAAGGGGACTTGAAATCCTTCTCAGGGGACTTCAAATCCTTCTCAAAGGACTCGAAATCCTTCTCAGGGGACTGAAAATCCTTGAAGAGGACTTCAAATCCTTATCGGGGGACTTGAAATCCTTATCGGGGGCGGGGGACTTGAAATCCTTATCGGGGGCGGGGGACTTGAAATCCTTCTCAGGGGACTGGAAATCCTTGGATAAGACAGGGGACTTGAAATCCCTTAAGAGTACGGGGGACTTGAAATCCCTTAAGAGTACGGGGGACTTGAAATCCCTTAAGAGTACGGGGGACTTGAAATCCCTGAAGAGTACGGGGGACTTGAAATCCCTTAAGAGGACTATAAATCCTTGGATAAGACAGGACTGGAAATCCTTGAATAAGACAGGGGACTTGAAATCCCTTAAGAGGACTTCAAATCCTTGGATAAGACAGGGGACTTGAAATCCCTGAAGAGGACTATAAATCCTTGGATAAGACAGGGGACTTGAAATCCCTGAAGAGGACTATAAATCCTTGGATAAGACAGGGGACTTGAAATCCCTGAAGAGGACTATAAATCCTTGGATAAGACAGGGGACTTGAAATCCCTGAAGAGGACTATAAATCCTTGGATAAGACGGGGGACTTGAAATCCCTGAAGAGGACTGGAAATCCTTGAATAAGACAGGACTTCAAATCCTTATAGATGGAGAGAGACGAAGAAACAGGATCGGTAGAGGAGGAGAAAGGGTTTGC
Organism: Dipteris shenzhenensis; assembly: GCF_047967505.1. Classification (NCBI taxonomy): domain Eukaryota; kingdom Viridiplantae; phylum Streptophyta; class Polypodiopsida; order Gleicheniales; family Dipteridaceae; genus Dipteris; species Dipteris shenzhenensis. The sequence continues at coordinate 9,816 of NW_028239612.1, read as the reverse complement.
TCTTGACGAGGAGCTGGGATGGAATCGATACAGAACAAATTTATGGATCCTTTTTTCTTCCCGGGGACTGGAAATCCTTCAACAGGAGGACTGAAAATCCTTGGAGAGAACTATAAATCCTTCAGCAGGGGGACTAGAAGTCCCTCCAGGGGACTGGAAATCCTTTTCGATATAGAGAGACGAAGAAATAAGATTGGGAAAAATAAGTAAAGGGTTGCTTTTGATGAGGGACTAGGATCGAATTGATAGAAACATATTCCGGACCCCATCCATAGAGAAAGATGGGGTGGTGGGAAGTAAAAAGGTAAGGAATAAGGAGTAGAGCCTCGATGGTGAAATGGTAGACACGCCAGATTCAAAATTTGGTGCTGAAGAGCGTGGAGGTCCGAATCCTCCTCGGGGCAGAAGGTCTCGTACCCTTATTCAGATCGAACCCTTATCTACTAAAAGCTTTATCAAAGGTTTATCAAAGATTTATTCTCTCTACCACTAGAGATTCACATTCAATTGATTTGCTTATCTCCCAAATGAGTACCTCCTCGGGGTAGGAGGTCTCGTACCCTTATTCAGATCGAACCCTTATCTATTCAAAGGTTTATCAAAGATTTATCCTCTCTACCACTAGAGATTCACATTCAATTGATTTGCTTATCTCCCAAATGAGTACCTCCTCGGGGTAGGAGGTCTCGTACACTTATTCAGATCGAACCCTTATCTACTAAAAGCTTTATCAAAGATTTATCCTCTCTACCACTAAAGATTCACATTCAATTGATTTGCTTATCTCCCAAATGAGCACTCGAAATACTTCCTCGGGGCAGAAGGTCTCGTACCCTTATTCAGATCGAACCCTTATATACTAAAAGATTTATCAAAGATTTATTCTCTCTACCACTAAAGATTCACATTCAATTGATTTGCTTATCTCCCAAATGAGCACTCGAAATACCTCCTCGATTCGAGAGACAAGTGGTCTCTCCGGTGCCTCCCAAACTCCCAATAGGAAGAAAAATCCTCGGAGGATTCTGGTCTTTCCAGTGCCCAACCCTCAAACATGGGGATGCAAATCCTCCGATTGTTGATTATTGAGACCAGAATTCTCCGCCGTCCGGGGATTTGGATATGAAGTATTAGGTATCGAATAGGAAACACCTTCTGCTTCTTTCTCAAGTGAGGCTGGGACTCAGAATCCCGAGATTCGAGGAGATCCAAGTAGGTCTTTCAACGGGACTAGAAATCCTTATCAGGGGACTTCAAATCCTTGAAGAAGACAGGACTGGAAATCCTTGAAGAAGACGGGGGACTTGAAATCCTTCGAGGGGACTAAAAATCCTAGTACCTGAGGTGGGACTGAAAGTCGTAGTAGCCAATTAGAGTGTGATGAAACTGCGTCACGAGACCCCAGTATCTGGACTAGGACCAGAAATCCTAGTAGTTAGTCGGGGCATTAGTTAGGATGTCACCAAGAATCCCTATTAGTGAATTTGAATGAACTAAAATTTTGGGATTCGGTTAGATGGTCCATCCCCTAAGGACCCGGGGTCCTTAGAGCCCTTCCAATGGAAACAATGGAAAGGACTTGAAATCCTGATTATCTAGTTGGATACGGGAAAATCCAAACTTTAGAATGAATTTTTGGAATGTAAAGATGAATGAGGGGAATGCCCCTCCTTCCTCCCCATATTACCGTTGATCACCGAGAAATTGAATCTCCGGAGAATCTCAAACAGAATGGATCGACATCTTCATCAAGGATTTGTTCCGATAAGGATGTTGGAAAACTACTACGTCCTCTACGAACTACTTCCTACATTTTCCATATAAGAGATTCCTACTCCTTCTTGATTTCGAATGTTGCTTCCATCTCCCGAATAGGAAGACTCCGAAGGTGATCTATAACTTAGTAATTATCCGGAATTCTATAAGCAGAAGTTATTGCATCAGTAAGGGGAAAAGATGTATCTTCCTTTCACCAATTCGAATCCTGAATAGCCCTATATATTGCTAGGGATCCAGACTGAGTCAAGAATATCCGAGATTTTATGATGCGATATCGAATTCCCATTCAATAATTGTCTTGTTATTCGATCCGGTGACGTCCCACTAAATCGAAATAGATTGAATAGGTAGTGGTAACTTTCAAACAACATGTTATGAATGAGAAAATCTTTGGATGAGTGACGATTCCGTCTCATCCATCTATCTCTATGAACCATAAGCCTGAAACGAAGGAATCGCTCTTGCAAATCTTCCATTGGAATGCTTTGATACGAGTGAATAGGAACAAATATCTGCGGGTATTGCAAATATATATGCATGAATTAGGTTTCTTTGACGTATTCAAAGTGTCGTTCTTCACCCGAAGGGAAATTCTTCCACCGCTTGGTAGATAATTCAGTTATCGATTTCCGGTCATATCCACGAAGAAGAAAGAAATTTCTAATCTTTTCATTTGAGAAATGTTTCTCGCGCTCCCTCCTCGTACCGTAAGTAACATAAAGCCTCCGTACCAGTTCTTGTTTCGCTAATAAACTATGACGTGAAGAGGGAATGTTATGATCCGGCTGAGATAGAAGCATGGGATCCCAGGTGAAGCGCCCCCCCAGGAATAGAATTGGTTCATCGGATCGATTACATTGCGTTTCGTATTGATTAGATGAGTTGGGGATTCCTAATTCAAGAAATTGCTCGCGTAATGATAGATTATCCAATTAATTTTCTAATCTTTTAATGTCTCTTTGTCTCGATTTACCCGAGGCTCTCTTGTAACTGAAAAGATATCCTTTTCTCTTATGCGATTTCTTTCCACTAGACTTAATCTTATTCAATTCGAAATCCCGTTGGGGGATTTGATCCTGATTCCGATGAAAAAAGATCGAATTATACAAATTATTCGATTCGGATAATACTCTTATCGATTCATAACTGCCACTTCGCATGAAACCAAAACGCCAAAATTTGGGGGACCAAGTAATCCCACGCGACACTTCCTTCGGAATCGAGTCTACTTCACTCGACTGTTCCATTTCAGAATCAGTTGGAATCTTAGACACCCCCTTCTTTGTAGATTTATAAGAACGACTCGCAGAGATTATATCTGGAGAATACCTGGGTTCGATGGAAGAAGGAAGAGGAGGACTATTAGCGAATTGACTTCTACTTCTACAGATTTCTGAACATAAGAAATCCCTCAAAAGGTTTTCCGAGATACCACAGGCTAAGTTAGAATCATTCTCTACAACTTTATCAATAACAACGAGATTCTCTTCCTCTCTCATATCCATTCCGAACCAAGGATCACGAGCTGCTAATCCGGCCAATAGCCCTAAGATATGCGGAAGTATAGCGAATTCCTTAATTGTTGACTCGGTTATTAAAGGTTCCAAATACCAGTTATACAAGTGGTAAAACCTCTTCTTCAGTGTATTACTACCAATAAATGAGGGATCTGCAGGGGAAGTATCTATCAAACCATTTTTCAGAATAGCTTTTCCTATATTGTAAGGAAGTATTTCATATCCAGAACCGAATCGGATTCCGTTACCTATATACGTAACAATTGAATTTTGTCTACGTAAAGCTAATTTAATTGCACTATCGGATACAATCTTTCTTCTTCTAGAAGTAGTGATTAATAATGCTTCATTAGCAGGAGAAAATAGATCTCGTTTGCTATAACCCGTAGTTCCAGACCCAGTACCTTCGAGAAAAGAGGGATCAGCTTCTATTTCAAAGCCTTTGACACGCGAGAGAATTGACAATTCTTTTTGACGCTGACGCCTGTTAGACCCTCGGAGATTTATCAATTAGTTCGACCAATTCGGAGCTATTGAAGCTGGATCTACCTTTGCAGGTACATGAGTCGAAGCAATAACGAGATTCTTGCGAATGCAAGGATTCCTGCGCCCATTACCGATACTCCTCAATATTAGGCAGAGTAAGAATCTGGGATCGGCTTCTAATCTGTGATACAGGCGATTAACATTCAACTCATGAATGTCTTGAATCCATATCGTACAGGGAGACATCTCTTTTGCTATTGCAAAAATAAGATTCAATCGGTTTACGCTCTGTTTCGAAATGAAAGTCCCACGTACATTATTGAAATATGATCTGTTGTATAACAACTTCCTCAATGGCAGTCTCACCGACGGAAAGTAGGAATTGGATGCTATATCCCTAACTACATAAGATCGTCCAGTTTCTATGGGTCCTACTAGTGGAACTCCTTCAGATGGTAATAATCCTGATGAAAGCAAAATAGGTACGTCACGACATGGAATATTCGGAATGCCTTTTCGTCTCATTGTCGCTGAAAGGAGAATATTTCTTTCAAGGGCAAGAAGAGCCCACTTCTCCGCAGGATCCAACTCACAGATCTCGTAATTTGATAGATCATTTTGACGAATCCGAAGTAGGTATGACAAAAGATTAGATCCTTCTTCTGGGGTGGGTTCGTGATTAATCCCACCGCTCAATGAATCGTAATTGGAATTTAATTTCGATTCATACTTGGAAATAGTTTTATTTGTCACTAGATATTGAGTCAGTAATTGTTTATTAATCTTAAGGGTGTCGGAGCTTTTCCTACGAAGTATCCACGAATCTAGTTCATTTTTCACAAGGTAATAGAAGATTATATTATTTGTATAATTCAGGAATCTCTTCAGGGAATGTATCAGTAGATCTTTCGTTTACATTTACCTTGTCGAGGGAGAATACATTACCTTTTCCAGATAAAACCCACGCATTGGGTCTATTAAATATCCGGTGATATTGAAACGTTTCCACAAGTGAGGGGAATTGGAACCCGAAACAGCAGATAAATAATGCTTGAGAAATGCAAGAACAAATAATATCGAGAAAACGAGGTAGGATGGGGCATACTTATTCGAAAATCTAAAGACTGACCATCTCGAATGCGACACCTGCGTTTAGTTAGTAATTTCTTCGAAAATAGAGAGATCTATTTTAGATAATACGTTACTGATGGAATCGTTTCTGAATCTTGATCTTAGGCTTAACGATAAACAAGCTCTAGCATTACCTATATCCTCAGCAACTCTTTCCGTAATTCCGGGGAAAGTGTAATTCAAGTCATCACTTACTTTGAGTACTATTTCTGGATATATCTCTCTAATCAGATCATAAAAGTATCTCCACCAGTTAGGGGTGAAAAACCGAGGTATATATTCTCCGAATGGGCTCCATTTCTCGCAGATATTGTCTCTCCAAAAGATCCAAGAGATCTTATATTTGTTTAAATCCTTTGATAACTCATCGAAATTAATGAGATGAGATGGAAGAATAGGTTCTTTTTAGACACGTGTATCTGCAAGCCTCGTATTTTCGTACAGAACCTTCTCTCCAGTTAATCCTGTTGGAGATCTTGATGCTACACTGCTGCATAATGAGAATTTCTTTGACCAATAAAGCGTCTCAGATTCTTCTGATTCCCAAAAATAACCAATGTGTGAATCATTTTGATAGAATTGATTCCCAATAGAATCATTCCTCGAGTTTGATCTCTTCTCAATGGATCCCTCCGAATCGACTTGATCCACTCCCGAATTTTTGAGACGGGGTCGAGATCGCCAATCAGCCGATAGCTTAGAGTTTATCAATGTTCTTTCCAAGTAATTTCCATCGCTACCACATGAAGATAGAGACGAATCTCCCGTTTCGCGAGGAGATAAGTTCAACCCCGTCAGTAGTCCTCTTAGATCCGAAATAGAGTCAAGAAATCTATCTGAATGAGTTAGTGGTGGTATCGCAGATTCATCCAGATCAGATGGAGTCGATTCGGTTGTTGCGAGTATATGATCAATAGTTTCCCTTTCCGTTCGTTGCGAGGAATTGGGTAACAACGAATCAGACACTTGGGATTGAATAGATGAAGTGATATTTTTTGTATCTAAGGATCCTATTTCAAGAGATGGGATGACTTCATCACCGGAGCCCGTATACGAATTCTCTAAGATGTCAGAGTAACTACTGCTGTATCCTCCAACCAACGAATCCCTTCTTCTGATTATTGAGATAAAATCCCTTCCGGCACAGTTCAATACGGGTAAATGCGAGTAATCTATAAAGTTTGGTGTATCTACTTCATCGGAAATGGATCCCGAAATACTCCCAATATTCCTATTCGAACCTTTCCCATAATTCAAATTATCCAGAAACAGATCCCAATCCTGCCTTCCCGTAGCGGAATAAGCACCATTCGGGAGTTTTGTTCCAATACATTCGATACAGGATGATTCAACAAGAAATGGATTAACTGCGGGTTTTAGGAAGATTGAGGAGCCTACCGATTCTTCATCCATTAACAATCCGGACTCGATGAAGAAACTATCTTTTCTACCGAAGATTCTCTTGAGAAAGGATATCTTCTCATCGAGGTTGAGTGAACTCAGAAGGAAATCAAGCAGTGGATAATCTATATTGTTCAATTTATAGACAAGATAATCAATCCCATCTGTCGAAGCTTCTTCACTAATATACTTGGGAATAATGATTCGGTAAATAGATGATATATTGGTAAATTCCTTGGGATACTTGTTGTTCCTCCCAGCCGTACTACGAATAGTGATACCAATATTATTTAGTGCTAATATCGACAGATCATAGATTGATCTACCTAAGTCGGATCTTATTTCTGCGAATACTCTCTTGGAAGGGGAAAAAGACAAGTCTCTGATTGTATCAAGCCACCTGTGCACATTTGACCGAACATCTGGATATTCATCAATTGGGGAAATAATACATTCATGCAACAAACGCTCTATGTTACCCCTCCATTCCAATAATCTCTATTCAATTGCAATTCTTGTTACACCAGTAGATCCCTCGCCCCCCTCCCGGCTACCCAATTGATAGTTGATTCTGGATAGATATTCACTAGCTAATGTACAGAAATAGTCACGCGAAAAGAGCGTGTATACTGAGTAGAGAGATATTAACCTATTTCGTTCATATACCCTAACTAGAGAGTATGTTGAAGATATGTTACCTCCCTCTCCCGATTCATCTGAAAAAGTAGGATTTTCACTTCCATCAGTTCTTTCTACAGGTACATCGAAAAGGATCTCTAAACGGTTTGAAATAATCTTATCAAGATCGAAGTATGCGCCATTTTGCATCTCTGATTCCTCGTCAAGTATTCCACCAAATGATAGATCTCCTCTCGATAGAAAGGCTTTCCTAGGTTCCTCGCTACTACTACCAATTCTTACCTTACTGGAAATCAAATTCGATTTTTTAACTCTTAAAAGAAATCCAGTCAGTCGGTTTCTTGATTCATTTATTAGTTGTGAATAGGCGTGTAGAATAGAAAATTCCCCCTCATTTCCGTGGGAATCTAACCCCAATAATTGGAAGAACCACTTACGATTCTAGGAAGAATCAATACATTTATTGGAATCATTTTCTGCTATTCCCGCTACAGAAGGGGAGAAAGGATCTCCCAACAATAAAGGAGAGTCGAGTGTAAAATGCCGACAATCTCTCTCTACTTTCCATAAATGAGATATTCTTCCGATACCGAAAGACACGGAATTCTTATATCATTCTTCTGCCAAATATGTCTTAATAGGAGTTCCATCGGCGGTGGGACCCATACCTAGTTCATGTATAGATGATTCTGTTGAAAAGCCGTGACTCACCGCCTCTGGAGAATCATCAGTGGATATTGCTCTTTCCTCCGGAGAGTAACTGCCTACAAAGCCATTTCCAGATCTTTTCATTGAATCATATTCTGGATTTCTCTCCTCACTTCAACTAGATAAACAAGTATCTTCGATAGGTATCTCCTTCCCAACCTTCTGATTTCTGGAATCAGACTCATCCCTTGAGTTGCTATGAAAAGCCTCCAATTCTCTAGATGTCTCTATTTGTGAGGAGACATACTTCGAGAAACCACAGGAAATTTCTAGTAATATACTTGGTACCTCAGTGAGTAATTGATTATCCGATAGATAATCAAGTTCGATAAATCTCTTTTCTAAGAGAGATCTCGTTAGATTCAATTCGCGCTCATCCTTATTCCATGGAGAAGGACTTTGGTGACAGGAATGCCACATATAAAAATCGGCGTAATCCCGGAATAGTGTCCAACTCCCCTCGTCAATGGAATTTAACCAATCTCTTATATCGCTATAGGATAGGGATACACCATCACGAGATGACATTGTATTCTTATGGGGTGGAAATAGAGACAAATTGGAGAGACCCTTCCGCTCGGAATAGAACGGTGATTCATCTCCCTGCCGATCTACTGAATCCCTGGATTCGAGTAACATTTTGTCCCAAAAGTCCGATATTACGGGAATGAAGGAATCGCTTCTTAATGTTGCTGTTTGTAGCCAATTAACCCTTTGCTTGTCATGGATTTTCCGGAGAAGTAACGAATCAGAATCATTTTAGTAACAGTCATCCTTACGAAGTATCACATTTATATAGAATTCAAAAAACTCATTTGAATCTTCTAGATTCTTATCCCCCAGTGATTTTTCAATCCTCTCAGTCACATCTCTGGATATATTCTTGATGGGGAGTGGATCCCTCATCAGCCGGACCCTCCATCCATCTGAAACCGAAGGATCCATCGCACTATATATGGGAACTTGCGGTTCTTCCCTCGTCGAAGTTGTGGAAATATTTCCGTTTGAATCCGAATAGTAAGAATTACGTGTCTTTCCCTTTCTATCCTTTTCAGCAGGTGAGCATCTTATTGATAGAGAAAGAGGATAGAAGGATTCAACAGAATTTGTTGCTGGTTTTTTTACTACTCCACCAGTTCTATTAATTAGTTTCGCTAGATCTATAGAACCTCCTTCGATCAAATTTCTCTCACCTGAACGATGCATAGGAATTGGTATTGTTAGTAACATCAGGATTCCCGGAGTCACGCTATTACCCCGCTTCATTGAATCGCGCAGATTCCGTAAAAAGATTGAACTCAGAATTCATAAGTCAAATAATTTGATGGAGGGTTCATAACTGGAGAATAGACCAATTAGAAATTCCCCTAGATCTTGATTTTTCAATGATTCAAATGAGTAGTGGAATCCATCGGTTTCTGCTAACTTCGGAACTTCAGAGAATAAATCTGGACTTCTTACTTTTTCTTCTCCCACTTCTCTTACCTCATGATCTCTCTTCACTTTATCTATATGTGGTAGATACTACCCACCTCTCACATTCCATTATATAGATAATATCGAAAGATTCAAGGCCCAATGGAGTGAGTACTTTCGATGTGGTGATTTGTGGGTGTATTCGTACCTACCTGAAGCTGTCTCGGGAATCTCGAATTGTTGAAGAAACCTATCTATGTCTTATCTATCTCCTCATCAACTTATTTTATTCCGAGTGATAAAGACGAGTTCTCCAACCTGATGGGCGAACGACGGGGATTGAACCCGCGCGTGATGGATCCACAATCCATTGCCTTGATCCACTTGGCTACGTCCGCCCCCTACTTTCCCTATTCAGCTTTCTTAACTGGGAGAGAACAAGATCTACTAGGGTCATTCATTCGATGCGCGTACGTATTATTCGTCTATATATTAATACAAGAAAAAATATGTTAGGTGAAAAATGTATTCTCAATCTATTCCAGTGGGTACGGGACTACAAGCGTTCCGCTAATCAGAATGAGAATATCTTTGATTCCCATTCTCTGTAATCCTAGAAGGGTGTTTCAAAGATTCCCCAGAATCCAAGATTGGAAACTGATAATTGTAAGATTATGGCGAGATATTACTATTATTTCTATTCATTCCATCGGACGAATCTCCATTAAATACCAAACCT
>NW_028239611.1:0-52283 GCF_047967505.1 Dipteris shenzhenensis | reverse complement strand
ATTACGTCCCCATAATGCAATAGCGTTCTCTGCTCCCATTGCTGTTTCTGTTTCTGTATTCCTAATCTACCCGTTAGGGCAATCCGGTTGGTTTTTTGCACCCAGCTTCGGTGTAGCAGCTATCTCTCGATTCATTCTCTTTTTCCAGGGTTTTCACAACTGGACGTTGAACCCGTTTCATATGATGGGAGTCGCCGGAGTCCTTGGTGCTGCTCTTTCGTGTGCCATTCATGGCGCCACGGTGGAAAACACCTTATTTGAAGACGGTGATGGCGCAAATACATTCCGTGCTTTTAACCCAACTCAATCCGAAGAGACCTATTCAATGGTTACCGCTAATCGTTTCTGGTCCCAAATATTCGGTGTCGCTTTCTCCAACAAACGTTGGTTGCATTTCTTTATGTTATTCGTGCCAGTAACTGGATTATGGATGAGTGCTATCGGAGTAGTTGGTCTCGCTTTGAATTCGCGTGCTTATGACTTCGTTTCCCAAGAAATTCGTGCGGCGGAAGATCCTGAGTTTGAAACTTTCTACACAAAGAACATTCTGTCGAATGAGGGTATTCGTGCCTGGATGGCAGCTCAGGATCAGCCTCATGAAAACCTTGTATTCCCCGAGGAGGTCTTACCCCGTGGAAACGCTCTTTAACGAAACTCTGTCTCTGGGTGGTCGCGATCAGGAAACCACAGGTTTCGCTTGGTGGGCCGGTAACGCTCGACTGATCAATCTGTCTGGTAAATTACTCGGTGCCCATGTAGCTCATGCTGGCTTGATCGTGTTTCGGGCTGGAGCCATGAATTTGTTTGAAGTGGCTCACTTCGTTCCGGAGAAGCCTATGTATGAACAGGGGTTAATTCTACTTCCCCACCTAGCTACCCTAGGTTGGGGAGTGGGTCCCGGTGGGGAAGTCGTCGATACCTTTCCCTATTTTGTTTCTGGAGTCCTTCATTTGATATCTTCCGCGGTTCTAGGGTTCGGGGGTATTTATCACGCTCTCATTGGCCCCGAGACTTCAGAAGAGTCCTTCCCATTTTTCGGCTATATATGGAAGGACAAAAATAAGATGACTACTATATTGGGTATTCATCTAATCTTGTTAGGAGCCGGCGCCTTCCTCCTAGTATTCAAAGCGTTATATTTCGGAGGCTTGTATGACACATGGGCCCCGGGAGGTGGGGATGTACGGAAGATTACGAATCTCACTTTAAGCCCGAGTGTCATATTTGGTTACTTACTCAAATCCCCCTTTGGTGGAGAGGGTTGGATTGTAAGTGTCGATAACCTAGAAGATATTATTGGGGGACATGTCTGGCTGGGATCCATCTGTATCTCCGGGGGGATCTGGCACATATTGACCAAACCATTTGCTTGGGCCCGTCGCGCTTTTGTGTGGTCCGGAGAGGCTTACCCGTCCTATAGCTTAGGAGCACTTGCTATTTTTGGTTTTACTGCTTGTTGTTTCGTTCGGTTCAATAACACGGCATATCCTAGTGAATTCTATGGTCCTACCGGTCCAGAGGCTTCTCAAGCTCAAGCTTTTACTTTTCTTGTCAGGGACCAGCGTCTCGGCGCCAACATAGGTTCCGCTCAAGGACCTACTGGTTTGGGTAAATACCTGATGCGTTCCCCCACGGGAGAAATCATATTTGGAGGCGAAACAATGCGTTTCTGGGACCTTCGTGCTCCTTGGTTGGAGCCACTGAGAGGCCCCAACGGTTTGGATTTGAGTAAGTTGAAAAGAGATATACAACCCTGGCAGGAGCGACGCTCCGCGGAGTATATGACTCATGCACCTCTGGGTTCCTTAAATTCCGTAGGTGGAGTAGCTACTGAGATAAATGCCGTGAACTATGTATCTCCCCGAAGTTGGTTGGCTACTTCCCATTTCGTTCTAGGATTTTTCTTTTTTGTGGGTCATTTATGGCATGCGGGAAGAGCCCGTGCGGCGGCAGCCGGGTTTGAGAAGGGAATTGACCGTGATACCGAACCCGTTCTTTCCATGACACCATTAAATTAGGACAAATTGCTGAGATATTAATGGAAAGTTATTACTTGGTAGTATTAGTACCTACCATACCAGACAAATTTCCATTTTCTACTGGTGGTTCTTTGCGGAACCGGGACACAGCTCATACATAAACTAACCCCCCAGTGGGGTTAGTTCGATACGTCGGTATATACCCAGCAGTAACCTTTACCTCGCGGATGAGGGAAGGGCGAGGTGTAACTCACTGTTCATTTCTATAGGGTTCCGGGAAACCACAAGTTTCGGTAGCATTTGCACTTATGTCTACAAATCACCCCCCTGGAGGGGGTGATTTGGCGATGACGACTCATCTCCGTAAGCTAATTTGAAGCTAATTTGAATCCTCACCAGTTGTATCTGGTGGAACGTACCCATCCCGCAAATGGGTGGGTAATTGACCTTTGATCATCCCGATAAGTCAATCGATAGAACTGGTATTTTAAATACCTCTAGTTAACATCAGATCTCTCATATTTGTTTGTTTCCTATCCCTCGAACCCTGATAGGGAAAGTATTGACACGGGACCTGGGCCTGGAGATGCGGCGCATGAACCGGGGCGGAGGAGGAATACCCCCAGACTGCTTCAGAAGATTCCTCTCATCTATCATTATTAAGAATAGGCTCCCCTCGGGGACATTGGCATTTTTTGGGAAATACTAGGTGGTTCTTTTAGACCACCGATAGACCACTAATACCCCCTCCCGTCGGGTCCGGTACTGAATCAATTGAGGAGAGAGAGGGATTCGAACCCTCGATAGCGTTTCAGCACTATGCCAGTTTTCAAGACTGGAGCCATAAACCACTCGACCACCTCTCCTAGAAAGCTCTTCTCCAATTCTTCGGAGATCTTGTCGATCTTGATACACATGTATTGTATCGAGATTCACCCCTATTACGAAAGATATGAGATGATGGTTTCGTATGATTTACTATGAAATCAATATAGGGATCATTCCAAATAATCAAATTCTTACTCCTACTTGATGGATTATCAAGAGATTCGAAAGAGACATTGGATTCCGGGGTACTGAACTAGAAGGATTCTTGTTCCGTCCAAAATCCTCGGTCTCGGTATGGTGTAAGTCCCACCGGATGGGGATCAGATGGTACAAATCCTCTACTTCTGATACGTCGAGAGTCCTAACTACGACTATTGCTTTCCAATTGGCTTTATTCACATTAATCGCCATTTCATTCCTACTAGTAATTGGTGTACCTGTCGTGCTTGCTTCCCCCAATGGTTGGTCAAGCAACAAAAATGTCGTCTTTTCAGGGGCTTCCTTATGGATCGGATTAGTTTTCCTAGTGGGTATACTTAATTCCTTCATATCCCAGAGATTCAATGTATCGGTAATTCTGGCCCCCTCCTCACGATTCATAATGGCGAGTGGGGAGAGAGAATCAATAATAATTACGGTCTACGGAATCGACACTTCCTCCTCGGGGGGGGGGGGCTCTCCGTCCACGAGGGAAAATCCCGAGACGAGGTGGATGGATTAGGTGTGTTGACTAGAGGAGTTACCACATATATAGTTATTCAATATAGAACGGGGTGGCATATCACGCGGATATAGTTGAATGGTAAAATATCTCCTTGCCAAGGAGAGGACGCGGGTTCGATTCCCGCTATCCGCCGACCCGACTTTCTTGCCCCGCTTCCACCCCCGGCAGTAGCCCCCGGGATAGTTCAGACCGGTGGAGAGAATATTTTTGAGCTTCAGGAGTGAGATATTCCCAATTGAGGAAGTCATAACCGAGTGATTTGAGGCGTAGATTTCCAATCTGGGTTTTCCCTCGAGGGGAAACAGAACATTGAATGAACCAAAAGCAATGGAGAAGCCTATATACTTACTGATGCTGCTGGTAATTACCAATTATTATTGGGATACATAAGTTCATCGGTGAAAGAAATAATCGTCCATGGAAATATGGATTGGGTGAAGCTTTTCAACTGCCTCACTTCACTTCGGAGAATTGCAAGGTTTAAGTCTCAGCGTTACCTCTATGCCGTGTTCGACTTCCTACACATCTAGGAAGCAGTCGACCTAGAGGTTGTGGGAGATGCCACATGCGGTTCCGCATATAGGTATGCATCGAGCGGGATTTTGCGATAAGGATTCGGAGAGGTATTCCAATTCCCCATCCATTGGATGTTGTATTCGGGGGGGATTCGGGAGAATCAGATTGACGATTTATAGATAATCTCTTATTATCTGAAGAGTGATTGGGCCCCCATCGTCTAGAGGCCTAGGACACCTCTCTTTCAAGGAGGCGACGGGGATTCGAATTCCCCTGGGGGTACTTATACTCATCTCGCAGAAGCACTACGGACGTTATGGCTTCTCTTGCCCTCGTACCTTCTCAGGGTGGCGGGAGGGGCCCAGATTGAAAACATCAATAAACTCCTTTCATTTACACTTCCGAGACCGATTCTGTTTTCAAGTACTTCCAAGCCCGGTCTAAATCTATGGGTCGATGCCCGAGTGGCTAATGGGGACGGACTGTAAATCCGCTGGCAACGCCTACGCTGGTTCGAATCCAGCTCGACCCAGAAACCGCGGAGTTACTTCATTATAATTTGTATATCTCGACTGAGTTATTTGAAATGACTCAATAAAATGTAGCGGGATTGACGGGTCTCGAACCCGCAACTTCCGCCTTGACAGGGCGGTGCTCTAACCGATTGAACTACAATCCCAGCAATTAATTAAAGTCTATGTACTGGGTGCTTAGGAGTCAATGCTCTATCTCCCCATCCACGGTGAATCCGACAAACCATTTTTACTCGAATCCCGTTTCGGATATACAGATGCAGGAGATATTAACCCCGAAAGCCCCAATTGTCTTGATTCTTCGAGGAGACGAGACATCCGCCTCGCGCCAGTTCCACATGCCCGCGCTTACTATGGATATTCACTACGAGTATTCAAATGAGCTTATTTGCGGGGCTAATCTCTAGCCACGTCAACCCATAGGCGAGAGAGGGAAGGGGAGGAGGGGAAATTATTCCAGTCATTGATTTTTCCATCCATAGATTCCCACCCACAGTGCTTCTAGATTCGTTTGCTGCCACAGAAAGATGCGGTGACTAACCCCTCTTCTCTGTCTCAGTAAGAATATAAAAAAGGGGGGGGCAAGTTCTTGCCGAAGAAGCGTAAACAATCGACTACTCTTAAAATTTTCTTTCGTGATATACTATGTAATTGATATCAGAGATTTGACCAGACCGAGTTAATTTTTTTCTATCCCGATTATCAGATCCACTCTAGTAGAGTTGGATGACTCACAATATCACGATAAAGTTCAGGAGTCTCTCCTAATGGGGTCACTCAAGTTACTCCTCAAATCAATTTGAACCACTAATATGGAAGTAAATATCCTCGCATTCATAGCTACTGCACTCTTTATTCCAATACCTACAGCTTTTCTACCTATTCCTTACATTCAAACGGCTGCTCAGAACAATTAATCCGAGAACCTGGTCTATTGTTTCGCCGCGGATGGTAGTAAGTAGATAAGGGAAGGTTGAATATACGTCCCGGGGTAGGGGATGAAATAGGATGCTACTCCGCGTGAAGTAGCAACTCGGTTGCCAGTAAACTACTAATTTTTACTCCCCCAATTTGAATTCCACAGTCCCATCCCAATTAAAATCTGGATAGATAGATGATCTACATAGATAGACCCATCTATCTATCGATCGGGAGGTCCATCTCACTCATCCTTTTTATTATGATTTCCATGGAACCAGGTCCCGGTGCAATAGTCGGAATCGGGCTAGTAGTGATAGGTGTATTCCTGTATGTCTCCGCAAAGAGGGAACCTAATGTATCTAGAGGTGTGGTCCCAAATGTACCCGTGCAACATCTCTGCGATTTTCAGCATATCTCTACCCGGGGGATGTGAAACTTGAACTGGTGTCGGTAGTAATGAATCCCAATAGGAATCAATCCATGACTAAACTGATTCAATATGTTTCTCCATACTTCGAAAACTAGGGGGGGGGAGGGGATTGGCGGGTTCCAATATCTCTCTCCCCTGTGATATCTTTGGTTCTAGCCTCCCCCCTCTGGAGGGGAGATCTATATGTACATATGGATTTATGGGTAACCAATGGAGTCAGACATGAGTCTAAAGATCCTATTTTTACGGAACGGGGTGGATCGGGTGCATAAAGAACAAACCGGATTGAAATTTGAAACGTGGAGAGATTTTTCTATCTATCCATTGATTCGGATATATCAAGATTATCTATCTATTTCCCGATTCAATCCGGTGAAAGAGGATCCGGGAAGTTCGACAGAAGAAACTGACGTGGATGAGAAGTGAGAGATAACACCTCGCTCCAACTACTGGTCCTGCTTAAGCCACAACGAAATGAAAAAATCACCCATGGTTTTTTGGGGGGGGGGGGGCGCATTACCCAATCCATAGATTCCCAACCTATCCCGATACTACGACTTTTTCCTTTCCTCCATTGGATTATTATGCGGAGGAATTCTTATCTTTCAAGGTTGGCGCTTAGATCCGATTCTACTATTATCTGAAATACTTTTAAGTGGAACTGCAATATTTCCTATTGCTGAAAATTTATATCTACGTAGAGAAGAGATCGAGGCATTTGATGAATCTAACCAGCGGATATCCAATAGGGGTCGTTTGGAAACTACCTGGTTGACTCCCCCTCCCGGGAGAGAAGATTCCTACAGAGAGTTGAGATTGGGGGGGGGGGGTGAATTCTCCCATAAATGGAAGGGAATTAGTTATACCATATGTGTTTCCTACGAAGAAGCAAGAGATTCTAGAGGGGGTCGAATCGTTGGGCCCCACCCCAACGATTCACATCTCCCGGATTCTACTATACTAGGAGGAGTAGTGTAAAATTACTCACTGCGATCCACTTCTTCCCCGAACCACAGGTGAAAGAGAGAATGTAGGAGTCACCATCGGAGCAGCCCAAGCAATACTAACCATATCCGTGGTCGTAATTCCTATCCCTTCAATTCAATTCTATTGAATTCCTTTTCCTCCAACTACTGGGTGCTTATATGGATGAACCCGAATCGAAGTCAGTAACATATCGTACATGGGAATCAATTTCTGTTTCATATGATACCCGAGTGGGAGGAGGTAATAAGAGTGCGGATCCGTCCACCAATATATTTTATAATGTTACCAAGTCCCAATCCCCGAGGGGTTGTCAATCCATATAATTTACTCCTCGATTCCTGATACACTAAGATCAGGATTGCCTATCCGTGGCATATCCGGATACATCTAGCGTGATAGGCCATAATATACTATGGAGCATCTCGATTTGTGTCCGGGTCTGGCGCGGTAGTCAATCCCGAAATCGTCGAAATTATTGATACTGGCACAACAAGGCGACACCCAGATTCGAACTGGGGGATGAAGGATTTGCAGTCCTTTGTCTTACCACTTGACTATATCGCCCTTCTTTCACCTGCATCGAGGCACATGATTGATAGATGGGGGACTCGATATTAAGTATACCACTGAATGGGAATATTAGCAAGCTGCTCATTTTTCTGTATCGGATTGAGCTCGTAAGTATGTCGGATACTAGAAACCTTTTCTCCCCATCCAATCAATTTGATGGGTTAGGAAACCTTGCTGCCCACCCCCCCCACTTCCACACACATCCTTTTTATACTATGCATCCCCAGGCAGCCAACACCAATTTTTCCCTAGATTGCTCCACTATCCTCTGACTTACTCGGATCCCTACTGCCCACCCCCTGGTCTTGTTTTCCCTCCTAACACTCTTGGAAATATCTAACGGATCCTTCACGCTCCCCACCCCCCAGAAATGGTTCGCATAGATACCGGGTTCTACTTCGAAAAGTTTTTCCCTTCCTTGTCAATTTCACCCTCCCCACATTGATATTGACACTCCGTGGCAACAGCAGGTAGATATTATTAGGTCGTCCACCTTTAGGGATAGATTCTCGAATCTCAATAGTTCTTCTGATCCACCTCGGGTTGGGGGGGGGAGGGGTAAACCAACGATTTGACACAATGGATTGATTTTCAGTAGTATGTGAAGTGATATTCCCCGTATCAATGTTTACCGGATTGCTGTTCCACGAATCGATACTTCACGGCGCAAAAACTGGTTCTTCGCGGTAGTTGCTTCGCAGCGAGAATCGCAACAACTGCGCCAATTGTATCAATTATGCTGACGTTAATGCCTCCAGCGTCTTCTGGAGATCCAGCGAAGTGAATCTGTCTAACTAGGCACCTAGAATCTTTGTGATTTCGTGTCGAGAATCCCCATTCTCGTTGTGTCTCACCTTACCCCCACTCACCATATCGGTGGAATGACGGAATCGAGCCGATGGTTGATAAGTGGATGATAAAGATTTTTTGGGTGCAGGGAAGTCTTCCATCAGATCATTTTGAAATCCATTTATAGTTTGTTTGACACCTCCAATACCTCAAGAACCGCTGATGATGGTGGTATCTCCTTGGCCAACTCGGGAACAGTCTTCATCGGGAGAATCTACCAAATTCAATCCCTCACCCGGGAGAAAGAGAGGGGAGGGGGGATGCGAGGGAGAAGGAATCACTAAATGAATTGATGAATAGGTATAGGAGGGTTTCGCACGAGGATAAGATTTCAGTACAACATCAATAGGAGATAGGGAGATGTTCGTATTGCCAGAACTTGGATGAATTCAATTTGAGGGATTCAACTGCTTTGTTCATGAAAGATCATTTGAAGAACCTGATGATTTCCCAGAGATTGAAGATACGGATAAGGAAGTCGAATTCTAATCAATTAGTGAATAGTATCGATTGTCGGAACCTCCGATTGGGAGGAGAGAGGCTACATATCAATGTATCACATATTCATCCGATCCATATGTACCAGCTTAATTGATTCGGAAGAGAAGCGGAATAGTAGAAGAACAGGATGTGTTTCTCGGATCTATTCCCTCGATGACCTCCCAAGGAACATTTATAATCAATGGAATTGCTAGAGTTTTGATTAACTAGATATTGAGGAGTCTTGGTGTTTACCACAACCGCGAGTTGGACCACAGGGGATTTTTCACATATACCAGCATGATCATTTCGGATTGGGGAGGAAGATTCAAACCAGAAATAGATAGAAAGAGTAGGATATGGATTCGTATCAGCAGGAAACGAAAGATATCCATTTTGGTTCTACTTCTAGCTATGGGACTGAGTACGGAGGATATCCCGCGGAATGTACGTTATCCTAAGATTTTTCTGAATCTACTCAGAGAATCGAGAGAAACTATCGAATCTTCGGAAGATGCTATGCTAGAACTTTACAAACATCTATACTCTCCGGGAGTCGATGTGGTGTCTTCAGAATCCATATTCCAGGAATTGCAGAAGAGATTTTTCCAACAAAGGTGCGAATTGGGACGAATTGGTTGACGAAATTCAAACATCAAACCTAATCTCGATGTACCTGAAACGGAACATTTCCCACTACCCCAAGATCTATTAGCTGTCGCAGATTATTTGATAGAGATAAGCTATGGGATGGGTAACCTCGATGATATAGACCACCCGGGAAATCGACGCGTTCGGTCTGTAGCGGATCTATTACAGGAACAATTAAAATTAGCCCTGAATCGTCCGGAGAATTCGATCCGATAAAATATCCATAGAGCCGTCAGGCGTAGACGTCCATTAACTCTCGGGGGATTGGTGACTTCCGCACCACTCACAACAACTTTCAACGAATTTTTTGGCTCACATCCTTTGTCGCAATTTTCGGACCAGACCAATCCACTAGCAGAAACAGTTCATAAACGAAGATCAAGTTCTCTAGGTCCCGGGGGATTGACGCGGCGAACTGCCACTTTTCAAGCTCGGGATATCCATTTCAGTCATTACGGACGTATATGTCCCATCGAGACATCTGAGGGTATGAATGCTGGTCCTATCTCATCCCTAGCTATTTTTGCAAAGGTTAGCAATTCCGGATCCTTACGAAGTCCCTTTTATGAAGTATCCAAATCATCTATGGAAGGACAATTAGTAGATCTATCACCCGTCGGGGATGATTATCGAATAGGAACTGGAAATCTGTTAATAGCAGATTGGAGGACCGGGGAGAAGGAGCTTATATCGGTTCGGTATCGAGAGGAGTTCTTAACCGTTACGTGGGAGGAATTGGATTTACGAGGTATTCATCCCCTACAATATTTCCCCATTGGAGCTTCTCCTATTCCCTCCGTCGAGCATAATGATGCAAACTGCGCTTCGACGGGTTCTAATATGCAACGCCAAGCGGTTCCACTTTTCAGACCTGAGAGGTGCATTGTAGGAACTGGGTCAGAAGGTTAAGTAGCCCTAGATTCGGGAAGTGTAGCTGTATCCGAACAAGAAGGATGAATTTAATATACCGATGGTAATGAGATTACTTTATCCTCCAGGAATGGAGATACTATAACTAAATTGAGGATATATGAACGTCCCAATAATAATACTCGTAGACATCAGAAGCCTACAGTTATTCAAGGAGAACTTCTGAAAAGTGGAGAAGTTGTGGCGGATGGAGCAGCAACCGTTGGAGGAGAACTAGCTTTGGGTAGAAATATACTAGTAGCTTATATGCCACGGGAGGGATACAATTTTGAAGATGCAGTACCGATTAGTGAACGTTTGCTATATGAAGATGTTTTTACATCCTTTCATATCAAGAGACACGAAGTTGAGGTTCGTGCGACGAATCAGGGTCCTGAGATAATTACGAAGGAAATACCCCAATTAGACAGTTATGACCTTCGTCACTTGAAGGATAATGGGCTTGTAGCATCAGGATCTTGGGTAGAAACAGGAGATGTTCTAGTGGGCAAATTGACGCCTCGAGAGGGGGGGGATTCATTACGTGCCCCAGAAGGAAAATCATTACAAGCGATTTTTGGTATCCAAGCAGTCAACACAAAAGAGAGTTGTCCGAAAGTCCCTATTGGTGGAAGAGGTCGAGTCACTGATGCCATGTGGGTCTATCCTGAGGATAATCCCATGAATAATTCGGAGATGATACATATATATATTTTGTAGAAACGTAAGATACAAGTAGGTGATAAAGTAGCTGGCAGACACGGTAACAAGGGTATTATATCAAAGATCTTACCTAGGCAGGATATGCCTTATTTACAGGATGGTACGCCAGTAGATATGATACCAAGTCCCTTAGGAGTACCTCCGCGAATGAATGTAGGATAGATTTTTGAATGTTTGCTTGGGTTGGCAGGGGAATTTCCGAAGATGCATCACAGAATAACACCTTTTGATGAAAGACATGAACCAGAAGCTTCTAGAAAACTGGTATTTTCGGAACCATTTAAGGCAAGTACAGAAACATCCAATCCGTGGTTATTCGAACCTGATCATCCCGGAAAGAGTAGATTAATTGATGGACGAACGGGTGATACTTCTGAACAATCGGTTACAATTGGGAAAGCTCATATGATGAAATTGATTCATCAGGTTGATGATAAGATTCACGCATGATCCAGTGGGCCCCATGCACTTGTTACACAACAACCTTTTAGAGGGAAATCCAGACGAGGGGGACAATGAGTGGGAGAAACGGAAGTTTGGGCTTTGGAAGGTTTTGGTGTATCTTATATATTGCAAGAAATGCTTACTATTAAATCCGATCATATTTAAGCTCGTTATGAAGTACCTAATGCCACCGTGACTGGGAAACCCGTACCCAAGCCCGATACTGCTCCAGAATCTTTTCGATTGCTAGTTCGAGAATCATGATCTATGGGTTTCAATCTGGATCATAAATTGATACTTGAGGGGGATTCGAGAAGGGAAAGTAGAAATGTTTAATCGAGATATTTTCAATAAAAACAAACAGAATATTATTATCCCATGATTCATCAACAAAATTACCAACAACTCCGAATTGAATTGGCCTCTCCCGAACAGATTCGTAGTTGGGCTGAAAGAGAATTACCTAATGGAGAAATTGTTGGGTAAGTTACTCAACCTCATACGTTGCATTATAAAACCCATAAACCAGAGAGGGATGGTTTGTTCCGCGAAAGAATATCTGGGCCTATAGAGAGTGGAGTTCGTGCCCGTGGAACTTACCGATCCGTTGATAATGAAGAAGGAGATTCTAATTTTTGTAAGCATCGCGGAGTGGAATTTACTGACTCCCGGGTTCGGAGGTACCGAATGGGATACATCAAATTGGCATGTCCAGTAATTCATGTGTGGTTTTTGAAACGAATCCCCAGTTACGTTGCGAATCTCCTTACCAAACCTCTTAAAGAGTTAGAAAGCCCGGTATATTGCGATGTGTGACTTGGTTATACGTTCCAATTACCACAGAATGATCACAATCTGTCATCCCATCCGGTAGCGGTGGGATGCCTCCCATTTCGACATATCTTCCGTGGGGAGTATCATGTGGCTCGGAAAGGAGTATCGGAAAGATCTATAGATACTAAGGGAGGTTACTCCTCCAAGGTCAATTCCTATTAATTCATCGACTAGACTTCGTAATATAAATCACTACTTCTAGAATCAATCCAGATCTTTATCGGCGAGATCCTCCACCCGAGCCCCTTTCCAGATGAAAGATTATTCTATGAGGAGATATGGTTGCGGAAACTTATTCATCGCAGATACGTTTTCAATGACGTGACAACCATCGGAGTAGAGTGGGAACCTGGGGAGGAGTAATAACTGGATTATGAACAAGAGAAACCCCCCTTGTCCCTAATCAGAACCAATATTTCTGTGGGATAAGTATGTATACATGCAACAAGGGGGGGATGAGACTACTCAGTAAAAGGATTTCATCAATTTTTGACTTGAGTAACGAATAGCTATTCGATTCCCAATAAGTTTGGTTATCACGTCCCAATGCCACCGCGACCTCATATCTCGATATAGCTATTTGAGCCGGATGAGAGAAAACCCCGACGTCCGGTTCTGGGGGGGGGGGGGGGGGGGGTTCCCACCCGACCTATCCCGATCTTTTCCTTGC
The DNA here is from genome assembly GCF_047967505.1 of Dipteris shenzhenensis. Classification (NCBI taxonomy): domain Eukaryota; kingdom Viridiplantae; phylum Streptophyta; class Polypodiopsida; order Gleicheniales; family Dipteridaceae; genus Dipteris; species Dipteris shenzhenensis. The sequence continues at coordinate 39,235 of NW_028239611.1, read as the reverse complement.
TAGGCCTGTAGCTGAAAAACCTACTCCATTGTGATCGCGAGGCTTGTTCAACTATGAAGATTGCTCGTGGAGAGACATTTCTACCATCTCTTTTTCTACTCTAAACTTCGAGTCTTTCCAGGGGAGGGAAGTGGCTACTGGAGGGGATGCTATTAAGAAATGATTAGCTAGCTTGGATTCGCAGAGTGTTATGGATTGTGCGTATCCGGAGTGGCAAATATTGGCGAAGCAGGGATCCACCGGGAATGAGTGGGAGGATCGAACGATTCAAAGGAGAAAGGATCTTTTAGTCAGACGGATGAGACTGGCTAAGAATTTCCTTGGAACAAACATAAAACCAGAATGGATGGTTCTGGACTTACTACCGGTTCTTCCACCTGGATCGCGACCAATAATCGAACTCTATGAGGGTGAGTCAATTACTTCTGATTTCAATGAACTTCATAGGAAGATAATTCACCGGAATAATACCCCTATCGATTTTCTACTGGGAAGTGAATTCACACCGGACGGATCGATTGTGTGTCAAAAGAGACTTATTCAAGAAGCTGTAGATGCCTCCATTGATAACGGTATACGTGGGCAACCAATGAGAGACATTAATAACAGGCCTTACAAATCTTTCTCTGAGGTTATTGAGGGGAAGGAAGGATGACTCCGCGAGAATTCGCTTGGAAAGCGGGTTGATTATCTGGGTCGTTTCGTTACCGTGGTAGGTCCGTCTCCCTCGTTACATCAATGTGGATCACCCCGAGAACCGTCGATAGAGCCTTCCCAAGCCTTCGTAATTCGTAATTCAATTGGACGACGCGTCGCTCGTAACCTGCGAGCTGCTAAGAATATGATTCGGAAGAAAGAATCAATTATACGGAAAGTTCTCCAGGAAGTTACGTAAGGTCATCCTGTATCGTTGAATCGAGCACCTACATTGCATAGATTGGGTATACAAGCGTTTCAACCTATTTTAATAGAAGGGCGTGCTATTCGTCTGCATCCATTGGTTCGCGGGGGGTTCAACGCAGATTCTGACGGAGATCAAATGGCCGTACATGTACCTTCATCTCTAGAAGCTCAGACTGAGGCTCGTTCTCCAACGTTTTCACATACAAATTTATTATCTCCTGCTACGGGGGATCCCGTATCTGTACCAAGTCAGGACATGCTTCTCGGGCTTTATGTGCCGATGACTGAGAATAAACAAGGGATTTATGGAAACAGACATTCTCTTGCCACGGACGGGGAACCCAGTTCGTCCTCCAAGATACCTTATTTCACTAGTTATGATGATGTACTCAGGGCCAAGTAATTGAGGCGAATCGATTTGTATAGTCTTTTATGGCTCCGATGGAAGACGGATCTACGTATGATTAGCTCTAGAAATCGCGAATTGCCCATTGAATTTCAATACGAATCCTCGGGAACTTCTTTCCAGTTTTACGACAATTATCAGATTAGGAGGGATGAAAAGGGTAACATACTTGGCATATATATCCTCACAAATGCTGGTCGTATTTCGTCTAATCAACAAGTGAAAGAGGCAATACAGGGTACTTCTCAGCATCAGACTCAATCGATACCAGCTATAGAAATACAGAAGAAAATCCCGAAATCAACTCGTTTTATGAACTGGAATAATGAAGAATGAGGGAGTTTTTGACGCATCTGACAGATATGATCAATAGTTTGGATTTGCCGGTCAATGATGGTCATAAGATAAAAAAGGTTGAGGTTCCTACAACGGTCGATCAAGCTGAGTCGCTTTACTACAATAAGATGATGGACAAAACCGCGATGAGACAACTCATCAGTAGGTTGACACTTCATTTCGGGATTACGCATACGACGAATATCCTGGATCAAATAAAGAGTTTGGGTTTCGAACAAGCTACAAAAGCATCTATTTCATCAGGCATCGATGATCCTTACGCAGTACCTATTAAAGGATGGCTTGTAGAAGATGCAGAGAAACAGGGTTCCGCCTCGGAGCAGTCTCATCGTTGCGGGGGTCTACATGCTGTAGAGAAATTACGTCACTTGATCGAGACGTGGTATGCGACAAGTGAGTGTCCGAAGAGAGAGATGAATCCAAATTTCAGGATGACTGATCCTCTGAATCCAGTCCATATGATGTCTTTTTCAGGAGCCTGAGGAAGTATATCCCAAGTCCACCAATTGCTCGGTATGAGAGGATTGATGTCGGATCCACGAGGACAGGTAATTGATCTACCTATCCGTAGCAATCTGCGCGAGGGTTTATCTCTGACAGAATATATCATTTCCCGTTATGGTGCTCGCAAAGGAGTGGTGGATACTGCGGTACGAACATCAGATGCTGGATATCTCACACGTAGGCTTGTCGAAGTAGTTCAACATATTGTTGTGCGTGAAAGAGATCGTGGGACTATCAGGGGCATTGCTGTGAATCTTATTGGGGGGGAAGAGGGATCCACACGAACGATACCACAACAGAGACTAGTTGGACGTGTGTTAGCAGGCAATGTATATCTAGATATGAGACGTATTGCTATGCGTAATCAGGATATTGATAATGAACCCGCCAGTAACTCAGTAGTAGCGACTGAACCGATACATGTAAGATCTCCCCCGACACGTAAAAGCATTTTCTGGATTTGTCAATTGTGTTACGGCTGGGGTCTCGCCCACCACGACTTGGTGGAATTGGGAGAAGCTGTAGGTATTATTGCGGGCTAACCAATCGGAGAACCAGGAACCCAATTAACATCAAGAACTTCTCATACTGGTGGAGTATTTACGGGTGATATCGCAGAACATGTATGAATCCCGTTCAATGGAATCATCAATTCCGATGAGAAGTCATTATATCCCACACGTACGCGACACGGACAGCCCGCTTGGATGTGTCAAAATGAATTACCTATCTCTATTAGAAGTTAAAATGATACACACAATCCTGTGATTCCAGCACAAAGTCTACTTGTGATTCAAAATAATCAATATGTTGAATCGAAACGAATCACTGCGGAAGTCTGAGCCAAGGAGTTTCCTCTCAAGGAACGGATTAAGAGAAAGATCTATCCAAATTTAGAGGGGGAAACCTATTGGAATGGGGTCGTGTATCACTCGCCCGAAGATATACATAGTAATATTCATGTCGTGCGCAATAGCGGTCATGTACGGGTCCTTTCAGGAACCTCTAGTGATTCCAATGGGAATTCCTTTTATGAAGATCAAGATAGAATTGATACCAGATCCCATTCCAACGAGAGTAAACGCGAGCTTCGGGAGGTAAATTGGGAGAATATTAGTGTCATTAACTCTGGATGTTATCAGGAATGGATATGGGAGTCCGGAATCAATGTCGATTTTGAATCTATCAAAAGTGAATTGAATTCGTCGAGATTTGTTTCAACTCCTTCCATGGGTCGAGGTGGGGGAACAGAGGTGGTTCCTCTATCACCGGAACAGGAGGGTCGGTACAGGAAATTATCTTACGCAAATTCCGAGTTCCGTATACTCAATAACGTGATTTTGGATCGGAATGAAATTATTGCTATTTGCGAAGACTCGAAGTATCGAACCAACGTTTCGGGAGTTGTAAGATATGGTACTGCAGAAGTAGAACCCATTGATGAAGGAGAATTGGTTTCTGGCAGTGAAACAGCAAGTTCTAGATCGCGGTATAAAGTCACCAAAGGAGGTAACTCTTCCTTGATCCCTGAAGAAGTGTATACTATTTGCGAGCCTTCCTCATCCATTTTGGTGAAGAACAACAGTGTTGTCGAGGAGGGCACACAAATAACTTCTAATATTATTAGTCAGATGGGTGGGTTGGTTCGCATAGAAAAGATACCCAATAGTATCAAAATAAGAATCTTACCCGGATATATCTATTATCCGAAAAAGAAAACTAATATATCTAAACAGGCTGATACTTTGATTCCACCAGGGCATCTGATTCTCGGTGAATTCAAATCTGATAATTGGGTTTATCCCCAACCAGTTGCATCGGCTAGAAGAAGGAAGCCCTCTGTCTCAATAAGAACAGTTGTAGAATACAATGTACCTGGTGATTCTCCAATACGAATGCCTGAAATACCAAAGACAGAGAAAGACTTGGGAATTCAAGTCTTTACCTATATCTTTTACAGAGACGGCGAAGTAGTAGAAATAAGTGACAACACAGATATCCAATTGGTTCAAACTTGTTTAGTGGCTGATTGGCAAGAATCCCCCCCTCCCCCGGAAGGGTCGTATCTGTCTCTCACCAATATTAAGATAAGTGACAGTCTTAGCACCTTCCTCCAGGTTAACCCAATGGGACTTTCCAATCCGTTTTTGTCCCCTGAGACAAGAGCTGGGGAAGCTCCTCCACAACTGGCGCTCGGTGGGAAGCTATCCCCCATCAATTTGAATTCACGCGATGAGAATAAAAATAAAGAATTTGTCGGATATCGAGGTACTATTCATGTAGTACCCCAACAAGGTGCATCCTTCTTAATCCTATCACCATCCAATCTTTTTCGTAACCCCCTGCCCCCCGACCCAGACGGAGGGGTATATGGAAGGGGGGGTGCATATTCCGATAATTCTGGATCGGGGGGTATGACTGTCTTTCGTAACAACATAGATTCAAAAGATCCCCACTCGGATTCTGATGCTGGATCTATTTGGAGAGGTACCGCAGGACCAAAAGGAGTATTGACAGATTTTGGAGAATTTTATCCTACTACTGGTGGAAGGGGAAACAAAAAGTTGGGCCTTTTAGGTGATTCACAAAATAGCCCCTACTCTTTGTTGTTTTCCTACTCCGTATCAAGCAACAAAGTCTCTTTTGCCGAGGATCCCTTTGTCGATGAGTCAACAGATGCATCGGGACGTAGGTATTGGTATTCAATAGATGAAAATGAATCGATATTTGAATACTCCCCAGATTTATTGGTGGGAGGATGCTTCCCCAGATTGATCTTCCCCCCATCATATTTCCCCGGAGCAAGAATTCTGCCTATTAATCTCGGACTTCTGGTCAGTGAAAACGCATGCATTTACGGGGGTGATATCTGCCTCCAATCCGGCCAAATCATAGCTATTCACCGAGAATACTCACCAATCAGAACAGCCAAGCCTCTCCTAGCAACTGAGGGGGCGACTATTCATAAGAATTACGGAGATATCATTGGGAAGGGGGATACATTAATAACATTACTACACGATAGATCGAGGTCTGGGGATATTATTCAGGGTTTTCCAAAGGTTGAGCAGTTGTTGGAATCTCGTTCCACCGCTTTTACCTTAGCAAGAATCGAAGATATTTCTGATAGATGGAGGAGAACTATTACAAGATTAGTTGGTAATCCTTGGAGTCATTTCACGAGTGCCGGAATAGGTATGGAAGATTGTCAACTGGTTCCGATTGATCAAATTCAAAAGGTTCATGGATCCCAGGGGGTGTAAATATCCGATAGGCATATAGAAATCATCATTTGACAACTGACATCGAAAGTAGTAACGTTGGAAGATGGAATAACTAATGTTTTCTTACCCGGAGAGCTTATTGAATCATCATAAGCGTAACGAATGAATCGCGTCTTAAAAGAATCGAATTTCTACGAACCTGTTGTATTGGGAATGACAAAAGCATCTCTTAACACTACTAGTTTTATATCAGAGGCGAGTTTTCAAGAAACTACTCGGGTACTGGCTAGAGCCGCTATTCGGGGTCGAATCGATTGGTTGAAGGGACTGAAAGAAAATGTCATCCTTGGTGATCTCGTTCCCATTGGGACCGGCAGTCAGGAGGTTATTCGTCAACTAGATGTAGAGAGAAATACGGAATTTTATTTAGCTATTAGTGATTTTAACATCTTCAGTCGAGAGGCAAGGGATATTCCCCCTCATACTTATTACGGGAGGGAGCCGAGTTCCCACCATAGATTAATGATTCACGAAGGATTGAGACAACCCCTCCCCGGAGTCAATATTGGTGAATGAGATTCAGAATCATTTTGCGACGTAGCATCTCGGGTATGTCTCACTCAATAATCCCGACCAGTGAATCGTAATAATTACGTAACTTCCATAAAAATCAAATCAATCTGCGGCTTTTCGTAGTTCTTTTTTGGGGGGGTAAAATGCAACAGAAAAATTGGAATATCGATCCAGAAGGGATGATGGAGGCGGGGGTCCATTTCGGTCATCAAACCCAAAAGTGGAATCCCAAGATGTCACCTTATATATTTACGGAACGGAAAGGTGTTCACATTCCCGATCTAACTCAGACTGCTCGTCTCCTATCCGAAGCCTGTGATTCGGTATCCAATGCAGCGACGGAGGGAAAAGAATTCTCAATAGTAGGTACAAAATACCAAGTAGCTGATCTAATTGCATCGGCTGCGACGAAATCTCGATGTCACTACGTGAATGAAAAGTGGCTCGGTGGCATGTTAACGAATTGGTCCACTACAGAAACACGTCTTCAGAGATTTCAATATTTGCAGAATGAAGAAGATACGGGGGGGTTCGATCGACTCCCGAAAAAAGAGGCATCGATTCCGAAAAAACAATTACTTCGATTGAAGAAGTATCTAGGTGGAATTCAATATATGTCAAATTTACCCGATATTGCGATAATTACTGATCAACACGAATAATCCACTGCTATTAGAGAACGTATCACTTCAGGTATTCCTACAATCTGTGTCGTCGATACAGATTGCGATCCAGATCTCACAGATATTCCGATTCCAAGTAATGATGATGCGCGGTCCTCCATTCGACGGGTACTGGATAAATCAACACTGGCTATTTCTGAGGGTCGTTCGAACTCAAAGATATTGAACTTAATAGATAGTGAAATCAGTAACTATCCCAACTATTCGTGGTAGAATGAAACAGAGACTTACCCCAGAGACAGCAATATGCTGTGACTCTATTATGGGGACAACCCTGGGATTATGTAGTGATTAGGAATCCACTTGATTGTTCTGTGCAAATCATTCTTCCCCACGTTGATTCCTGATAAGGAGGTAATACGAATTCCGAACAATTGTCCATTCATGGGATTGATAATCTATATCAAGTATCGGGCGTGGAAGTGGGTCAACATCTCTATTGGCAAGTAGGAAATTTCCAAGTTCATGCACAAGTTCTTGTAACTTCCCGGGTAGTAATTGCTATATCATTGGGTTTATCTACCGCAGCTACTCGGGATTTGCAAACCATCCCGACTGGCAGTCAAAATTTCATTGAATATATTCTTGAATCTATTAGGGATCCGACTAGAACTCAGATGGGGGAAGAAGGGTATCGTCCCTGGGTTGCATTCATTGGAACTATGTTTCCATCCATTTCTGTTTCTAACCGGTCAGGTGCTCTGTTTCCTCGGCGAGTTATCCAATCACCTCATGGAGAGTTGGCTGCACCTACGAATGATATCAATACAACTGTTGCATTAGCTTTGCCTACATCAGTGGCATATTTCCACGCGGGTCTAAACAAGAGAGGTCTTAGTTACTTCGGTAAATACATCCAACCCACTCCAGTACTGCTACCTATTAATATTCCAGAAGATTTCACTAAACCTTCACCACCTAGTTTCCGACTCTTCGGAAATATATTAGCTGATGAGTTGGTAGTAGCTGTCCTCGTCTCTCTAGTACCCCTAATTGTTCCCGTACCTATGATGCTTCCAGGATCATTCACAAGTGCCATTCAAGCTTTGATTCTTGCGACTCCAGCTGCAGCTTATATAGGGGAATCCATGGAGGGTCATCATTAACCGAGTTTCGATTCCGACGAATCATCGGATTAGGATCGTGGTATTCGACAGGTACTCGGGCCACCTCTTGGAGTAGCAAAAACTGTTTCTGTGGTATAATAATATGATACCCCCCTCCTATTAGAGGGGGGGGGGGAAATCCTACTACTCCCATTTCCATTCAAAGGGATGGGGATGGAAATGACAATAGTGATTCCCACCATTCGACTCGAGCATTCCCTCCAGTCTGCAGGGGGGGACGAATCACAAGATGTTCCGCAATTCGTGGGAATCTTTGTCACCTCGGGAACCAATGATACCGATACTTACTAGTATCTCCTATCGTGTTACAACAAGGAGTTGAATCTCATCCGGGCCGTGGCTGGAATTCCTCATCATGAAGTACTATATTTTCATCCAATTGCTGCATTACGGGTAACGAGTGAGATTGGTGGATTCTCGTCGGGGGAATGGCTTTATTTCTCGCCCACCGGTATTGCTATTTCAATGCTTCGAATAGAAACAAGTGAATCGGAAGGAACATTTCAACCCATCAGCGGCTCTGAGTGAATTTTCACAGAATTATTCCAGTAGGCATTGATCTTTGCTAAGTCGGAATTGGTTGAATTAAATAAAAAAGAGGAGATTAATACGAACCCCTTGATTCCTGCTGCTTCTGTTATTGCTGCCGGATTAGCTGTAGGCCTCGCTTCTATTGGTCCCGGTGTTGGTCAAGGCACTGCCGCGGGTCAAGCAGTAGAAGGTATTGCGAGACAACCAGAGGCAGAGGGTAAAATTCGAGGCACTTCATTGTCAAGTTTAGCCTTCACGGAAGCTTTAACAATCTATGGACCAGTTGTAGCCCTAGCACCGTTATCTGCAAATCCTTTCGTTCGATCCACCCACAGTGAGGGGTACTTGGGGAGCCCTGTACCCCCTCCCCAATCGGACCCTTTCCAAATCGATTATCTGATTGGGAGATTATCTTATTCAGGGGGGGGGGTCTGACAGAAAATCCTCGATCAATCTATTTTATCGATTCCTTCTCGCGACTCTCCAAGTTATTTTGTGAATCCCCCCCCCCACATCAGTATGGAATGAACCAGTTGATTGCTCCGTTCCATTCCCACGTCAGTTCTATTTTTTATCTAGTGTGTAGGTATTCCCTCCGAATCCATGATTCTATTCCAGGTCAGATTGAAGGAATTATGTAGGATTTAGATAATCCCTTGGGAGGGGGAGGGAGCATGAGAAGTATAAGTGACATCGCCGTCTCTACGAGTCATTGGACTCCTGCCGCGGGTTTTGGTTCGAATACCAATATCTTGGAGACAAATCCGATTAATCTGATTCTAGTTTCGGGTGTACTATTTTATTTTGGAAAGGGAGTGTGTGCGAGTCGCATATCTGAATGAGATAACTGGATTCCTCCGGTTGCATTTGGAACAGGAGTAGATGCAAAATCCCGACGAATTACTTGCAAATGAGTGACATCATGTAAGAACCAGAGCATTTCGTGAAATCGGTAGAAACTTTATTGCTTTCACCGACTGATAGGGGAATATCATCAATACGGCTAAAGCTGAATCGCTTGAAGTCTAAGCAAGAATTCGGGTCCTCTTCCCCCTGCTGTGCAAAGATTCCAAAGCATGGTCGGAGATTTCTTCGATATACAACACTCATATCGGGAATAGCCCCACCTCTCTCATTTCTCGCGGGGGGAGGTAAAATCTACCGGTAGGAACCAAATTTTGTTCAATCTGCTGAATAGACAACCCATCTGGAATGAATATTATTCAGAGGAAACGACTTCGCTGGTAGGAGGAGTATCGTCCAGAAGAGCCCTCGATGATTTTCAAGTTTCAGCAATTTGATTTCCACCTGTGGACTACATTCATAGGGATGGCAGGTCCGTGAAGATATTGGATTTTCTTATCCTATCGAGAGGTACGGGCGGGAAAGCCGAATGAATCGAAAGATCCATGTTCGGTTTGGGAAGGGACCACAGATCTCTGGGAACCGGAGATATATAATCTACTTTCATTGACCAATCTACTGGAGAATTGTAAGGGAACAATCTTGAGTACTATTCGTGACGCGGAGGAACGTTATAAAGAGGCTACCGAAAAACTCAAGCAGGCTCGGACTCGTTTGCAACAAGCAAAAGTGAAAGCGGATGAGATCCGCGTGAATGGACTCACGCAAATGGAGGGGGAGAAGCGGGATCTCGTTGATGCGGCTGATGAAGATCCAAAAAGATTGGAGGATAGTAAAAATTATACTATTCGTTTTGAAAAACAACGGGCAATTGAACAGGTTCGCCAGCAAGTCTCTCGCCTTGCCTCAGAAAGAGCTCCGGAGAGTCCGAATAGTCGTTTAGATGGCGAATTGCATTTGCGCATGATTGATTATCACATTGGCCTATTCCGGGCCATGGAAAACGCAGCTGATTAGCTTCCGTATTAGCTTCCGTAGGTCCCATTTCTCAAGAAGATAGTAAATAGATGCTAATGGTAATAAATATTCGACCCGGCGAAATTAGCAGTATTATTCGCAAACAAATTGAGGGATATGTTCCAGAAGTAGAGGTTGTCAATACCGGCACCGTACTCCAAGTCGGAGATGGGATCGCTCGCATTCATGGTCTTAACGAAGTAATGGCTGGTGAATTGGCAGAATCTGAAGACGGTACAGTAGGAATTGCTCTGAATCCGGAATCTGATAATGTCGGGGCTGTATCGATGGGTGATGGTTTGGCCATACAGGAAGGAGGTTCTGTAAAAGCAACGGGAAGGATTGCCCAAGTACCAGTTAGTGATTCCTTCTCAGGTCGTGTCGCAAATGCTTTAGCTTAACCCATTGATGGCAGAGGCCAAATTCCAGCTTCTGAATCTAGACCGATTGAATCCCCTGCTCCGGGGATTATTTCAAGGCGTTCCGTATATGAACCCTCACAAACGGGTCTTATTGCTATTGACTCTATGATCCCCATAGGACGCGGCCAGCGAGAGTTAATAATTGGAGACAGACAGACGGGTAAAACAGCAGTAGCTACAGATACAATTTTGAATCAGAAAGGTCAAAATGTTATATGTGTTTATGTAGCGATTGGTCAAAAAGCCTCCTCCGTAGCTCAGGTAGTGAATACTTCTCAGGATCGTGGCGCCATGGAATATACAATTGTGGTATCGGAGACTGCAAACTCTCCGGCTACTCTGCAATATCTCGCCCCCTATACAGGAGCAGCTCCGGCTGAATACTTCATGTATCGTAAACAACATACCCTGATTATCTATGATGATCTTTCTAAACAAGCTCAGGCTCATCGACAGATGTCTCTCCTACTGAGAAGACCACCCGGACGAGAAGCATATCCAGGAGATGTTTTTTATCTACATTCGCGTCTCTTGGAAAGAGCGGCTAAATCAAGTACCCAATTAGGTGAAGGTAGCATGACCGCTTTGCCCATCGTCGAGACCCAGGCCGGAGATGTCTCAGCCTACATCCCGACTAATGTCATTTCTATCACTGATGGACAGATATTTCTATCAGCGGATCTATTCAATGCTGGAATTCGACCGGCAATCAATGTGGGGATTTCCGTATCTAGAGTAGGATCCGCCGCTTAGATCAAAGCCATGAAACAAGTAGCTGGTAAATCAAAATTGGAATTAGCTCAATTTGCTGAATTAGAAGCTTTTGCCTAATTTGCTTCTGATCTCGATAAAGCTACTCAAAATCAGCTAGCAAGGGGTCAGCGGCTACGTGAGTTACTTAAACAATCTCAATCATCCCCACTATCGGTAGAAGAACAAGTAGCTACTATTCATACCGGAGTTAATGGATATTTGGATATATTGGACGTCGAGAAGGTGAAGAGATTCCTGGTTCAGTTACGTGAGTATATAACAACCAATAAACCCGGATCCGTCGAAATTATTCGTTCTACCAAGATGTTTACGGAACAAGCAGAGATGCTTTCAAAGGAAGCTATTAAAGAATATACGGAACTTTTCTTGCTTCGCGAGAAGTAAAAAATAACTTTCAGAACACGCAAAATATGTCTTGAGTAGGGGGTGGGAGGAAAGAAAAAGGATCAGAAGCCATTTGCAATTTGCAAACACCCATCAGTCGTATACACGGAATTACGTCCAATAGGATTCGAACCTATATTGGAGGTTTAGAAGACCTCTGTCCTATCCATTAGACGATGGACGCCCCCCCCCCCCGAGGGGGGGGGCAGGAACTATGCTATGGACAAACAAAAACAATAACTTCGGTTTGTTCAAGGTATGGCTGCGTAGCGGGAGCCAGAACCCAAGCCTAGATTAGCGGGAATCGGGAGATGGAGAAGGGTAACTTAAACCGGTTCAATTGGTGAGCGGGTAGCGGGAATCGAACCCGCATCAGTAGCTTGGAAGGCTAGGGGTTATAGTCGATGCTACTGAATGAGTTCATTATGGCATCTCTAATTCAGAACCGAACGTGAAGGTCTCCCTTCATTCGGCTCCTCTATGGAATGGATAGTAGAAGGAGGAGCTTGAGGGAGATGAATATCCCCAGATACAAGCATAGAGAGATTCTTTTTCACTCTTCGCTGCGTAAACAGAGAAATGGAAAGCATTGGAATCTCATTCCGAAGACTCATTGCGGATATCTCCTCCTTCTCGACCAGGGTTACATTGCTGGTGAGAAGGATCCATAGCATCTATGTCAGTTTCTTCCGTATCCGACGAGACGGGAACACACTTCCTAGATGATCCCTGTGGAAAAGCATATTACTCCCACGACTCGTGAAAATACTTTGTCGAATCGAAGGTCAGCCGATGTCTCTTCCGGTTACTTCGTTTCTTATTTCTATAGATGACAATCCTTAGGAGAATATTTTTTCTTTCACCGAGTTATAGAATTGTCCACGAAATGCTTGATAATCCTGGTAAATAAGGATCGATCTTTTCATAACTATTTGGCTCGGATTCATTACTGGATCAGAGATTCAGTGACGATGAGACAAATATTTCGGGTTGCTATCCATAGATTCTACACTAGTTGTTCCGGGACCTCTGGATCCTGGAAAAATTCCGCTTCATTATTCCGATATGCAACTGGTTCGACTTCGCAAACGTAGGAATATATAGGAATGACAGGAATAACGCTTTCTACACCGACACTCATTGTAGGAAAGTATGTGGACTTCCCTTAGAAATAAAGCTTTTCGATCGAGTGAGAAATCAATTTGAAAGATCCCTCAGCTACCTGGTTCGAAAATGAAGCGAATCACACTTTTACCACTAAACCATACCCGCCACGATTGGATTGTATCATATATAAGTCTTTCCTGTCTAAGGATGGGTTGTAGCCAAAAGTGTTAGTAAAAAGGAGCTCCCCCCCCCCCCCCCGTTTCAAATATCCATCTCCGGAATTCAGTGTTTAATGAGAAATTTTCTTGCTTCCGGAGATGGTACGACAGAATTACAAATTTCCCTTACGGGCTGCTGATAGAGCAATTACTAGTGGTCCTGATGCAACTACTAATGCCAGAACAGCAAGTTGTGCAATTAGTTCTAGATTCACCACCTACCTCCTCATCTTCAGAAATATCTAAATCAAAGCGGTCCCCTTTTCCTTTCGCAATTATCCCCCGCCTCCTCCCACTACTTCAATAGACACTCCCGGAATGGTGTATCTGAAATACAGGAGATGTTTTTGTGTGGCCATGACAAATTGAAATTGGTACAATTAAATGAGAGATGGTGATTCACGTAAACGAGGAAATCTCGCATTTCATTCCTCGTTTCTCGAAATGTATAAAGAATCGGGAGATAAGTAATGACATCAATCCCGGATGGGCAGATGATTCTGGCCCTTATTAGTGCCTCTCTAACAAGTATCTTAGCCGTAAGATTGGGTCTCGCATTGTATCGGTAACTGGTTCGTCACCGCATAGATAGGCAGCCTGGCTGATCGCGGCTAGGCTGGGAGATTCCAATCCCGGCTGAATGAAAGTGATTCATTCAAGAATCTGATTCTCGGAGGAGAATCGGGGGGGGGGGGGGGGAAGGAGAAAATGATGCTTCCTATTCGGGATTGAACTTCGCCTTGTAACAGATTTCTCAGACACGCCGTCTCCTATACTTCCATTGAAGTATGGACTTCCGTCCCAGCCTCGTGGTAAAGTCCAAAGGATTCCACCGCATGGAGAGATGGCCGAGAGGTCTAAAGCGTCGGATTGCTAATCCGTTGTACAATACATTTGTACCGAGGGTTCGAATCCCTCTCTCCCCCAATAATTAACTGATCCGTTGGACAAGGCAATTCCGACGAATTGCATATCGGACTTCATTTATTCTTTGCGCCCGGGGTTACGCCCAGGGTCGTTTGATGGGAATCCAAAAACGAAGAGAGAAACAGAAGAGATAACTACTGTATAAACGAATAGCTTAAGAGTAAGCATGACCTAGTCCCCCTGATCGTAACTAGAAGTGAAACGGAACGGAACACATTTTTCATATTTATACCATACGTTTCTTCTTCGATTCAAAGAAGGAATAGGAAGAATCAGGAATCTGCTGAGGTGAATAACATATATCCGACTCGAACGTCTTCTCCTCCGGGATATCCTTTTTCTTTTGAATGAATCGATTTGAGTCCGAGTCGTTGCAAGTAAATTGGCGCATTAGGTACTACGAAATGCTCAATTGGATTCATCGCAGTGTAAGAAGGAGGGATGGACTTCCCCCAATCCCAACTGCGATATTTATTAGTATAGCCGGGAGGGGTCAGTTTCCCCTCCCGGCGAGTCAGCTGGTGGCGGGGGTGCAAAGGTATGGGGGAATAAGAGCGAGATCCCACTCCTTCAATGACATCTCACTAATCTCTCTCCGTTTTCCTAATTTTTTTTCGTTTTATGAACATTATCAATCTTACCAATAGTTAAAACTAACCATAATACAGAAGGTGGGCGACTCGATTCCATTAGTCAAAGTGAAGGTGGGGAAGGAAGGGAGTGAGTGACCCCGCCTCACGATAGGAATTGGGGATTCTATTCCGAAGCAGCAATCTGGTTGGAATGGATCTCGAATCTGAATCCCATAATATATCAGTTTTCAACCCCCCACCTACTTTGGGGTTTATCATTCCGCTGGGGGGGGGCCGGATCCCCAATCCCGAGTGGTTTACTACCGGAAACTCACCGAAGCCTGCCATACGAAAGCTAGAAGTAGGAAAAACGCTGGTATAACTGGCATTACATCCACAATCGGATCAGAAATAGCATAAGCTTCAGGTAACCTAGCAAGAGAAGCGTCACTCAGGTGTAAGGGATTCCCCGTATCAGTGTTAAACGGAACTATCATTTTCATCCTCCAATGGCGGAAATTTTCACCCCGGTACGGTGCGGGGACAATTACCAATCAGTCGACCCATTGAGTACATACTGTTACGGATACTTCCATCCGAATAGAGGGGGGTAGATATTTGCGGCGTCATAAATATCTACAGCATTTCGACGGAATCAATGATTGAATGGTTGGTGAAACAAATCCCTTCACACCAAGTTTCACGGGAATTTATTATCTTTTGATTCCTAGTTACCATCTTTCAATTCCTGCCGGAGTCGTATCTGCACAACCCATTCAGGAAGGGGGGTTGACATGAGAGTCGAAGTATGGGATATTCATTATATCAAATATGTATGGGGCGTGGCCAAGTGGTAAGGCAGCGGGTTTTGGTCCCGTCATTCGGAGGTTCGAATCCTTCCGTCCCAGATCTTGATGCATAAGTAGATACACCCCATCTCCTTTTCTGTGATCTTTTTTTTTTCCTTCTTTTGTGGGAGAGTCAGGAACGTTCTAAATTGGGACGGACTACTCCGAGTCCCTCCTCCCACCTATTGATGGATCGTCCAGTTCATGTTACGACGGTGAGCCGGATATAGCAATAGATCCCGGGGCGAAAAACAATATTAAGAATAATTCATGAAATTAGCCTATTGGATGTATGCCGGACCCGCTCATATCGGTACTCTACGAGTAGCCAGTTCCTTTAAGAATGTACATGCCATAATGCATGCTCCTCTGGGAGATGACCATTTCAATGTAATGTGATCTACGTCGGAGAGGGAGAGGGATTTCACCCCAGTAACTGCTAGTATAGTGGACCGTCACGTATCAGCACGTGGATCTCAGGAAAGGGTTATTAATAATATAAATCGAAAAGATGAGGAATAATGTCCCGATCCAATTGTCTTGACGCCTACATGTACCTCTAGTATCTCACAAGAAGATTCGCAGAATTTCGTGGATCGAGCTTCTATCTATTCTACGTCTGATGTAATTCCCGCAGATGTCAATTACTATAGAGTCAATGAGCTTCAAGCAGCAGATAGGACTTCAGAGCAAATAATTCGCTATTATTTGGATAAAGCTCGTAGACGGGGTACATTGGATCGGTCTCTGACAGACGCGCCCTCAGCAAATATTATTGGAATATCCACTCTGGGTTTTCATAACCAACATGATTGTCGCGAATTGAGACGTCTACTGCAAGATTTAGGAATCTTAGTCAACCAAATAATTCCAGAAGGAGGATCTTTGAGGGATTTGGAGGATTTACCAAAAGCTCGGTTTAATATAGTTCCTCATCGCGAAGTGGGTCTAATGACAGCAATCTTTCCGGAGAAGGAATTTGGGATGCCTTACATATCAACCACTCCGATGGGAATCTCAGATACAGCCGAATTCATTGGACAGATGGAGAAGTATATAAATGCGTGGGCTTCCGCCTTGCCGAAAGAGAGAGTCAATTATGAGTCGTATATTGAAAATCAAACCAAATTTGTTTCTCAGGCGGCTTGGTTTCCAAGATCCATCGATTGTCAGAATCCGACTGGAAAAAAAGCAGTAGTATCTGGTGATGCCACCCACGCAGCTTCGATTACTAGAATACTCACTAGAGAAATGGGAATTCGTGTTATTTGTTCGGGTACTTATTGCAAACACGACGCGAAGTGGTTTAATGAGCAGGTTCAGGGCTTACGTGATGAGATATTAATTATGGAGGATCATACCAAAGTTGGAGATACGATAGCTTGTATTGAACCTCCTGCGATCTTTGGAACCCAGATGGAACGCCATATCGGTAAACGTCTCAATATTCCATGCGGGGTTATTTCTTCACCCGTCCATATCCAGAATTTTCCGCTAGGATACCGACCTTTCCTAGGTTACGAAGGAACTAATCAGATAGCCGATCCAATCCATAATTCATCCAATCTAGGTATGGAAGATCACCCACTAGACGCTTTTGGCGGACACGATACTAAAGAAGTGGTTACCAAATCATTATCTACAGATAGAATTCTGAATTGGACCCCCGAGAGTCAATTGGAGTTAAGCAAAATTCCTGGTTTCGTGAGGGGTAAAACTAAGAAGAATACGGAAACTTCCGCGGAACAAAATAACATTACGGAAATTACGGTTGAGGTGACGTATGCGGCTAAAGAAAAACTGAATGCTTAACATAGAATAAATTCCGAATGTTACTGATTCGGGGTTGTTGGGACAGCTCTTCCCGACGGGCAGCCGCAGGTAGTATCAGTAGATCTTATTGAAATTGTTGTGGTGGTAACAATCTCCCGGTAAGAAAATAACATTTGAACTCTGGATATTACGGTAAAACCTCGTCTAAAACGATATGGTGGAAAGCGACGTGTGGCTCGAAATCGAGATCGTTTATGCGGAGTTTTGCAGCCGCCATTTCCGGATCCAAGGGAAATGTTTCCGTTTCAACGTTTCTTGAAATTCGCCATCTAACGAAACTTGAATGATTATGTCGTATTCCTGGCCCCAAGTCTATCCGATCGGGGATAATATCTATGGTTACTCCACGGAATGAAGCTACCGAGCTCCGTCAGTCCGCATTTACAGAAGGAGCAACTGTCTTCGTCGATAAATACTCCCATTGAATATTCATAATTCAATCCCATCCGTATGGAGTCAATTTCCTTGAGATGCAAATATTCCATTATTTGATTTTGATTGAGTGTGAGGATTTCCATGACGCGTCCAAAATCACAAATCAGTTGCTGAATGTGATTCTTCACAATGGGTCGATCAGAACGAGTTCCGTCGCTACCACTTCTCGATTCGAAAGACCCTCGGAGTGAGGCTTAAACCTACGGATTTTCGGAATTGATCTACGAACGGGAGAATATCGAATACGCACAGTTGAAGCCCTCGGTAGAGAGATCCCTCTCATACTTCCATGGTGGGGGCTCGAACGGAGTCATAATCGGTAAGAGATAACTCGAAAAGTGGATGGGGATGCGTGTCTGTCTCCCCTAAAACTTGCGTGAGTTAGGAGTATTTTCTCTATAATTGAAAAGAAAGGAATGGAATGGAGAGGTATATAGCTGGTGTTCCTCCATACCCTCGGAGTCATGGCTTGAGCCGTATGAAGTTGAAATTTCACGTACGGTTCTATAGGGGGGAAGGGGATTCGTTTCTCCGTACCTATCCGACTAAACTACTTACCGAATAACTGCAATTGATGTCCAATCCCGGCGAGAGGGAAAGTCTATTCAGGAAGTTGGATTTCATGATCCACGAAAGGAACAAACTCAATTAGATGTTTCTGCTATCATTTATTTCCCGGGAAGAGGAGCTCAAACAACAGAAACTGTTCGTGATATATTGAGGCGAGCAAAGGTCTTTAAACAGGTTGAAATTGATTCTTAGGAGAATTCAACGAGCTCAGTCCATATTTTTTTGCAAATGTTTCTATACTATCCCCTCCTCTTCCTCGCATTCTACATATATGCAGTATTTGTCATACCCATGAAAAGTAGTATTTCGAGGAATAGGTACTGGCTATCTGTCAAATCTTTCCTCGAAAGAAGTGATGTTAGATACTTCTTGACAGGTAAAAAGAGGAAGAGGAAGTAAAAGTCCCAGTCGGTGGTGAAAAGGGTGAAGATGATTCACGAGGAATTAATAGGGATCCCGACTCCATCCTGGATTCGTAGATCCCGTATAACTCCTCGTGATCACTCACGGGAATAAGCCACTGCTTATCCCAGTCTTAAGCGTCGAGAAAGTAATATCCCATCCCAGCCTGAGATTTATCTATTCCAACGAAACAATCTAGTCGATATTGAAAATACCATACTCATCCCCCCTGTTAGTTTATTCCTCCCCACATCCATTCCTCCTAGTCCGATTATGCTTACAATTATCCGAAGGTCGATCGATACCACTTCCTCCATTCTGGGGGTTTACTACCCGACAAAGTTGCCAAGGCGGAGCTGCTGAGTTGATGACAATGGGGTGGAGCTGCTGAGTTGATGACAATGGGGTGGAGCTTCGAGTTAAGCGACAAGCATGAAGAGCCTGAATCAGAAGATGGAACCGTCAATAGAGATTTCTATCCGGAAAATTGATATCCCGAGTCCCATTTACCCACCCAATCCCTCCCTTTTATCAACTGATTGGTGCTTAAAAGCTAATCAGTAGACAATTAAGAGATAATCTCGAGATGGGCTTGTTTGTCTAAAAAGGGGGTCACTATCTAACAAATATTCTAATAATTCGTGTGGGGATGAGCGGGAATCGCCCAACTGGGGAGTGTTTTCCCCCGGCTGAATCATTTGAGTCTGCTGAGTCAAGAGCACAATAAACTCCTAAAATGGTTTTAAATCACTCTCCCTTAGAGAAGAATCTGAGGGTCTTGCATGTGAATCTCATCCAGAAAGAGTGATTCGTGGGATATGGGGATAATTACCGACACGACGAATCTCTCCGACGGGTTGCGTCACCACGGGAGATCCAGATATCTGGGAGGTTACTTCTATGAGAGCTGCACGCAAAGTCCCGGCCGGATTGGGCGAGTTACGGGAAAGAAAAGGAATGGATTCAAATTGGGAATGCTTCTTACACACCCTCCTCTTCCAAGACGATCTCCATTCAGTGGCCCGTAACCCTTACTTAAAGGGATCAATTACTGATTCGGTAGGATGTTCCAGAAGGGGATATAGTATGATATCTGCGAGACGATTAATCAATGGAACACGTAAACAGGATTTTTCGGAGATTCCTCTTTCAAAATTTGATCAAAATTGATTTGGTGATTCCGAAACGGATCCATATTTTGATGCACTTTCAGAAGGAATATGCCTAGTATCGGAAATTGCTTTCTCGTCGCAGGTGGAGGAACCCCTATCTATGAAAGGGGTTGGTGAATGGAAGAATTCCCGATCCGTCTATTCGATATCTCCATTCGTGGAAGACAGATTCCCACATTCCGATTGTGTTTCGGATATGAAGTTACCCCATAGTTTCCATCCAGAGGCTTCAATTCGAATCTTTCGTCGACAAGTCGAGGATGCTCCGTTTCCACATCCGCCGAGACTAACCCTTCGGGGTTGTAAAGAGTTGTCAACAGATTTTCCCCGGGAGGGGAAAAATGGTTTAGCTACCTTACTATGGAATCCCTACACTTACGAGATCGAATCGTTATTAATGCCTTCGCGGAAACATTTTTCCGGATTACAATCAGAGTCTTCTACATCTACATCCGATCGGAGAAATATTATTTGGAAGCAAATTGGTGCCGCTGGATTCAACTCAGAAGCATTGAAAGAGGATTCTTATCCCACCAAGAGTTCATGTATCCATTACGGAAGATATGAAAATTATTCTATCTTAGCTTTCGGGGGAACCCAATATCCAGCTAAAAGATGGATCTATTACATTTTGACACCCAGCTAATTTTATTTCCGTTGTTGGCTTCACCCTCACCGAATGCGTACCGGAAGATTATCCAGGAGTCGCGTCCCATTCCCGGGCTATATCTTGGGTATCCAATTAAAAATTGAAGAAATTCGAGTCGTAGGCGTAGATGAATCGTATATCACCACGTCTACCATTAGGGAATCCCTTTTTGGAACCCCAACCATGCTCCTAATTGAATCGATGGCAAGAGGTAATTTCTGCGATGGCTCCGGACGTCTAGTTAGTAAATTGGCTCGGACTACTTGGACAGATGATGAGATCTCAGAGAGATTCCTCCGGTTGTGGAAAATCATTTCTCTCTACTACGGCGGGTCGAAGAATAGAGGTGGGTTAAATAGATTGAGACACATATTACGACTCCCATGCGACAAAACTTCGGCATGTAAGCACAAGAGTACAATGCGTCTGATCCGACGTAAGTCTGATTCAAGAATATTCTTAGGGACTCCTCGGGGGAACTGCAAAATGACTCCTCATTTTCAGTCTAGGAGCATCTCAAATAGTCGGAGGTTTTGGCATCTGGAGATAACCCAGCCCGTTTCGGTACCACATGGTGTATAATAAATATGAGTGGGGGGGGGGAGGGGGGTTATTTTTAGCCCCCCCCCCCTCTACCTTCCATCCATTTTATACAGCCATTAGCTATCTGTTAGGCAGAAATACCAGGCTGTCACAGCTTCCAAAAATACATAAGAATATAAATAATTTGTTGGTTTCTTAACGAAGTGTTAGATATAAAAATAAAATACGGGACTGGAGTCACTCCATTTCTGAATATTACCCCGATTCGTACTACGAAAATTATCGATCCTTTCCCTTTCTATGGTAATTCACTACTTCTTCCGGAATATAGTTTAATCACTGGCTTAGTCGTAATCGTCATTGTCGACTTGGTATCCGAAGGGAAAGACACACTCCTGCTTCACGGAATCGCGTTAACTTCCTTGGTGACTAGCATGGTATTCCTGTCGCGTCAGTGGGAAACAGAATCTCTCTCGATTGCCTACGGAACTCTTCGAATCGACACTTTCAGCAATATCTTCAGATTACTTCTCCTGATCTGCTCATTACTATCTGTCTCACTATCGGTTGGTTACATCCGATGCACAAAAACAGCTTTGACGGAATTTTCACTATTCACATCAACTGCGGGTCCGGGGGGAATGTCTTCATGCCGCGCGAATGATTCGGTAACTATTTTTGTATCTCCGGAACGTCTAGGCCTATCCTCCTACCTTCCATCCGGATACATGAAGAGGGATATAAGATCCAACGAAGCGACTACGAAGTTTCTACTAATGGGTGGGGCAAGTTCGTCTATCCTAATCCATGGCTTCTCTTTATTATATGGATTATTCGGTGGAGAGACTCAACTCTACAAGATAGTCAATGGACTCGTATCCAACCAGATGTATGATTCCCCGGCGATCCATACCTCTATCACGTTTATCATCGTGGGAATGGGTTTCAAACTGTCGTTGGTTCCGTTTCACCAATGGACTCCCGATGTATATGAAGGAGTGCGATTCGCTCGGAGGGGAATCAATTCGTTGCAAATAATCTTATGCAAATTGATTGATTCCTCCGTAATACCCTACGGGCATGTGAAGAAGATACAAACTTCTTTTCGTTATCCCCATCAACGACCAACTCTTACCGCAATTCCACGAATTTGTTACTCGTATTGGACTCACGAGAATTATCCCTTATTTTGTGTAGCGGGTAAAGCAGAGTGGGGGAGAAATGCAATTCAATAGGTACCCCCTCCTATCTCCTATTTGTATTTCTCGAAGTTGGTTCGTTATGGGTAGGTTTCTCAAAGAATAATTAAATGAATTTTGTGATGGAATTGATATTTACCCCGTGTAATAGCCTCCCCTTGGAACACAAATTTGATTGGTTTTGATCCTTCAGAAACCACGGATACAGTGGAGGCATCCGTCAACAGAGAAATTCGCCCCAAGACGGTGCCGCCATGCCTGCTAGGGACGAAGAAAATCACATTCCTCCCCAATACCTTTCCTCACTCCAGATGTGGGGGCGAAACGATTGTAAGATGGAGACTCTTTTAAAAAGGAATCACTGATAGGGGATTTCCCGAGAAGCTACCAATTATTACTCATATTGAATTACCGAGGAAGAAGTGGATTTGATACACACACGGGGAAGGTTCTGGGAGCTTAGAAATCTCTTACGAACTAGGAGCCGTGTGAAGTGAGAATTTCATGCACGGTTCTGAATGAGCGGGAAGATCGAGGATCTCCTCTCCGACTCTAACTCTCCTACACCAGTCGTTGCTTCTTTTTCTGCTACTTCCAAAGTAGCAGCTCTAGCTTTATCTACACGACTCCTCGGTATTACTTTCTCATACCTATCCAGTGAATGGCATCTCGCTTTGGGAATATTAGCTACCCTTAGCATGGTATTGGGGAATCTAATTGCTGTTACTCAGACAAGCATGAAACGTATGCTAGCATATTCCTCCATAAGCCAAATCGGATATATTCTGATTGGAATACTTGCTGCGGATCCTGATAATGGCTATGCGAGTATGATAAGTTATACTTCTATCTACATATTCATGAATCTAGGGACTTTCGCTCGCATCACTTTATCTGGTTCACGAACCGGAACTGATAACATTAGGGATTATGCGGGACCATACATGAAGGATCCTGTTCTAACATTCTCTCTAGTTATACGTTTACCATCCCCAGGGGGTATCCCTCCATTAGCAGGTTTTTCCGGTAAACCCTACCCCTTCTGGCATGGATGGAAAGCTGGCTCGTACCCATTAGTTCTGGTAGCTCCCATTACAAGTGTCATTTCTATATATCACTATCCGAAGATAATTAAATTAATGTTCACCGAAGGGGGTGACACATCAACAATTTACATACAGGATCCATTAGTTTCTCCATCTACTTCGATTTCGAAGAGTTCCATTGAAATAGCTATGATTGTTCGTGTACCAGCATCAACTCTACTGGGTATATCAATGGATCCCATCATCGAGATTACACGGAATACCTCATTCCAGACCTATTTTGAGTTGTCACATGAAATAATGGAATCTTTCTGAATGATTTGTATCCAAAGCCACTTCCGTCGCTCCAACTAGTCCATTTCCGTAATTGGTGATGAAACAGTGTCGGAGAAATGATCACGCGCCTCCCAATGATCATTCGTCTCTTCCGGAGGAGATATAAGTATTTCCTGATGGTATCCATAATATTGTTCAATCCTTTGCAGTACTACAAGGATTGAACCCTCCTAATGGTACATGCGACTAAGTGATTCCCATATGGGAGCGGTTGTGTAAATGATTCGGTTCACACCCCCAGTCTTCTGCTCCGTAGCAATTCAGGTCGCTTCCCGATGAATTCCATGCTCCAATTTCGTCTAATGGATAAGTCATTTCATCCGATACCTGTACGTTCAAGGCGGGGTTGCCTTCAGACTTCTAGAAGAAAGCAAAAGAGACCAATTCTTCTTTCCGCCGCAGATTCTTTCAATTTAATAGAAACGGGGGTTGCGCTCGACGGCATTCTGATGTACACTATCAATGGATCAAATTCAGAAATCCTTTCGAGGGGACTCAAAATCTTTGGACTTGAAATCTTTCTCGTCAAATCTCCCTCTACTGAGACCGAGGGATCTCAAAACGAGAGTGATAGATAACAAGGAAAATTAGGTCTTGCAATCGACGGCATTCTGAGTTACAATAGAAATGGGTCGAATTCATAGATCCTTTCGAGGGGACTCAAAATCTTTGGAATTGAGATCTTTCTCGTCAAATCTCCCTCACTGAGGGAGATCCGATCGAGATTGATAGATAACAAGGAAAATTAGGTCTTGCAATCGACAGTTTTCTTAGCTATAATTGATCTAGCTATGATTTCCTAGTGAACTGTAAATTCTTGGACAGGGGCAATTTTGCAGCGACAATCCTCTGGACTTTGATAGTACATCTATGATTCATAGTTAGTCCAGGGGACGTTAAATCCCTTAACTTGGAATCGACTCCTTATCGTCAGGACGATTTTGCAGCGATAACAAATTAAGGCCCATGGCGGTCCCCTGGAATTGAAATCAAATCCAAGAAATTAGGTCTTGCGCTCTACGGCATTCTGTGTTACAATAGAAATGGGTCGAATTCATAGATCCTTTCGAGGGGACTGAAAATCTTTGGAATTGAGATCTTTCTCGTCAAATCTCCCTCACTGAGGGAGATCCGATCGAGATTGATAGATAACAAGGAAAATTAGGTCTTGCAATCGACGGCATTCTGAGTTACAATAGAAATGGGTCGAATTCATAGACCCTTTCGAGGGGACTCAAAATCTTCCTTGGACTTGAAATCTTTCTCGTCAAAGTCTCCCTCTACTGAGACCGAGGGATCTCAAAACGAGATTGATAGATAACAAGGAAAATTAGGTCTTGCAATCGACAGTTTTCTTAGCTATAATAGAAATGGGTCGAATTCATAGACCCTTTCGAGGGGACTCAAAATCTTTGGAATTGAGATCTTTCTCGTCAAATCTCCCTCACTGAGGGAGATCCGATCGAGATTGATAGATAACAAGGAAAATTAGGTCTTGCGCTCGACAGTTTTCTTAGCTATAATAGAAATGGGTCGAATTCATAGATCCTTTCGAGGGGACTGAAAATCTTCCTTGGACTTGAAATCCTTCTCGATCGTCAAATCTCCCTCACTGAGGGAGATCCGAGCGAGAGTGATAGATAACAAGGAGAATTAGGTCTTGCATTTGACGGTTTGATTTTGTATAATGTATCTAGTCCGATTCATAGACCCTTCCAGGGGACTGGAAATCCTTGGACTTGAAATCCTTTTCAGTGGACGGAAAATCCTTGAAGAGGACTTCAAATCCTTAAAGAAGACAGGGGACTTGAAATCCTCTTCAGGGAACTGACAATCCTTGAAGAGGACTTCAAATCCTTAAAGAAGAAAAGGGACTTGAAATCCTCTTCAGGGAACTGACAATCCTTGAAGAGGACTTCAAATCCTTAAAGAAGAAAAGGGACTTGAAATCCTCTTCAGGGAACTGACAATCCTTGAAGAGGACTTCAAATCCTTAAAGAAGAAAAGGGACTTGAAATCCTCTTCAGGGGACTGAAAATCCTTGAAGAGGACTTCAAATCCTTAAAGAAAGAAGACAGGGGACTTGAAATCCTCTTCAGGGGACTGAAAATCCTTGAAGAGGACTTCAAATCCTTAAAGAAGAAAGGGGACTTGAAATCCTTCTCAGGGGACTTCAAATCCTTCTCAAAGGACTCGAAATCCTTCTCAGGGGACTGAAAATCCTTGAAGAGGACTTCAAATCCTTATCGGGGGACTTGAAATCCTTATCGGGGGCGGGGGACTTGAAATCCTTATCGGGGGCGGGGGACTTGAAATCCTTCTCAGGGGACTGGAAATCCTTGGATAAGACAGGGGACTTGAAATCCCTTAAGAGTACGGGGGACTTGAAATCCCTTAAGAGTACGGGGGACTTGAAATCCCTTAAGAGTACGGGGGACTTGAAATCCCTGAAGAGTACGGGGGACTTGAAATCCCTTAAGAGGACTATAAATCCTTGGATAAGACAGGACTGGAAATCCTTGAATAAGACAGGGGACTTGAAATCCCTTAAGAGGACTTCAAATCCTTGGATAAGACAGGGGACTTGAAATCCCTGAAGAGGACTATAAATCCTTGGATAAGACAGGGGACTTGAAATCCCTGAAGAGGACTATAAATCCTTGGATAAGACAGGGGACTTGAAATCCCTGAAGAGGACTATAAATCCTTGGATAAGACAGGGGACTTGAAATCCCTGAAGAGGACTATAAATCCTTGGATAAGACGGGGGACTTGAAATCCCTGAAGAGGACTGGAAATCCTTGAATAAGACAGGACTTCAAATCCTTATAGATGGAGAGAGACGAAGAAACAGGATCGGTAGAGGAGGAGAAAGGGTTTGCTCTTGACGAGGAGCTGGGATGGAATCGATACAGAACAAATTTATGGATCCTTTTTTCTTCCCGGGGACTGGAAATCCTTCAACAGGAGGACTGAAAATCCTTGGAGAGAACTATAAATCCTTCAGCAGGGGGACTAGAAGTCCCTCCAGGGGACTGGAAATCCTTTTCGATATAGAGAGACGAAGAAATAAGATTGGGAAAAATAAGTAAAGGGTTGCTTTTGATGAGGGACTAGGATCGAATTGATAGAAACATATTCCGGACCCCATCCATAGAGAAAGATGGGGTGGTGGGAAGTAAAAAGGTAAGGAATAAGGAGTAGAGCCTCGATGGTGAAATGGTAGACACGCCAGATTCAAAATTTGGTGCTGAAGAGCGTGGAGGTCCGAATCCTCCTCGGGGCAGAAGGTCTCGTACCCTTATTCAGATCGAACCCTTATCTACTAAAAGCTTTATCAAAGGTTTATCAAAGATTTATTCTCTCTACCACTAGAGATTCACATTCAATTGATTTGCTTATCTCCCAAATGAGTACCTCCTCGGGGTAGGAGGTCTCGTACCCTTATTCAGATCGAACCCTTATCTATTCAAAGGTTTATCAAAGATTTATCCTCTCTACCACTAGAGATTCACATTCAATTGATTTGCTTATCTCCCAAATGAGTACCTCCTCGGGGTAGGAGGTCTCGTACACTTATTCAGATCGAACCCTTATCTACTAAAAGCTTTATCAAAGATTTATCCTCTCTACCACTAAAGATTCACATTCAATTGATTTGCTTATCTCCCAAATGAGCACTCGAAATACTTCCTCGGGGCAGAAGGTCTCGTACCCTTATTCAGATCGAACCCTTATATACTAAAAGATTTATCAAAGATTTATTCTCTCTACCACTAAAGATTCACATTCAATTGATTTGCTTATCTCCCAAATGAGCACTCGAAATACCTCCTCGATTCGAGAGACAAGTGGTCTCTCCGGTGCCTCCCAAACTCCCAATAGGAAGAAAAATCCTCGGAGGATTCTGGTCTTTCCAGTGCCCAACCCTCAAACATGGGGATGCAAATCCTCCGATTGTTGATTATTGAGACCAGAATTCTCCGCCGTCCGGGGATTTGGATATGAAGTATTAGGTATCGAATAGGAAACACCTTCTGCTTCTTTCTCAAGTGAGGCTGGGACTCAGAATCCCGAGATTCGAGGAGATCCAAGTAGGTCTTTCAACGGGACTAGAAATCCTTATCAGGGGACTTCAAATCCTTGAAGAAGACAGGACTGGAAATCCTTGAAGAAGACGGGGGACTTGAAATCCTTCGAGGGGACTAAAAATCCTAGTACCTGAGGTGGGACTGAAAGTCGTAGTAGCCAATTAGAGTGTGATGAAACTGCGTCACGAGACCCCAGTATCTGGACTAGGACCAGAAATCCTAGTAGTTAGTCGGGGCATTAGTTAGGATGTCACCAAGAATCCCTATTAGTGAATTTGAATGAACTAAAATTTTGGGATTCGGTTAGATGGTCCATCCCCTAAGGACCCGGGGTCTTCCAATGGAAACAATGGAAAGGACTTGAAATCCTGATTATCTAGTTGGATACGGAAAATCCAAACTTTAGAATGAATTTTTGGAATGTAAAGATGAATGAGGGGAATGCCCCTCCTTCCTCCCCATATTACCGTTGATCACCGAGAAATTGAATCTCCGGAGAATCTCAAACAGAATGGATCGACATCTTCATCAAGGATTTGTTCCGATAAGGATGTTGGAAAACTACTACGTCCTCTACGAACTACTTCCTACATTTTCCATATAAGAGATTCCTACTCCTTCTTGATTTCGAATGTTGCTTCCATCTCCCGAATAGGAAGACTCCGAAGGTGATCTATAACTTAGTAATTATCCGGAATTCTATAAGCAGAAGTTATTGCATCAGTAAGGGGAAAAGATGTATCTTCCTTTCACCAATTCGAATCCTGAATAGCCCTATATATTGCTAGGGATCCAGACTGAGTCAAGAATATCCGAGATTTTATGATGCGATATCGAATTCCCATTCAATAATTGTCTTGTTATTCGATCCGGTGACGTCCCACTAAATCGAAATAGATTGAATAGGTAGTGGTAACTTTCAAACAACATGTTATGAATGAGAAAATCTTTGGATGAGTGACGATTCCGTCTCATCCATCTATCTCTATGAACCATAAGCCTGAAACGAAGGAATCGCTCTTGCAAATCTTCCATTGGAATGCTTTGATACGAGTGAATAGGAACAAATATCTGCGGGTATTGCAAATATATATGCATGAATTAGGTTTCTTTGACGTATTCAAAGTGTCGTTCTTCACCCGAAGGGAAATTCTTCCACCGCTTGGTAGATAATTCAGTTATCGATTTCCGGTCATATCCACGAAGAAGAAAGAAATTTCTAATCTTTTCATTTGAGAAATGTTTCTCGCGCTCCCTCCTCGTACCGTAAGTAACATAAAGCCTCCGTACCAGTTCTTGTTTCGCTAATAAACTATGACGTGAAGAGGGAATGTTATGATCCGGCTGAGATAGAAGCATGGGATCCCAGGTGAAGCGCCCCCCCAGGAATAGAATTGGTTCATCGGATCGATTACATTGCGTTTCGTATTGATTAGATGAGTTGGGGATTCCTAATTCAAGAAATTGC
Organism: Dipteris shenzhenensis; assembly: GCF_047967505.1. NCBI lineage: Eukaryota > Viridiplantae > Streptophyta > Polypodiopsida > Gleicheniales > Dipteridaceae > Dipteris > Dipteris shenzhenensis. The sequence goes on along the minus strand of NW_028239611.1, from coordinate 10,050 downwards.
TCGCGTAATGATAGATTATCCAATTAATTTTCTAATCTTTTAATGTCTCTTTGTCTCGATTTACCCGAGGCTCTCTTGTAACTGAAAAGATATCCTTTTCTCTTATGCGATTTCTTTCCACTAGACTTAATCTTATTCAATTCGAAATCCCGTTGGGGGATTTGATCCTGATTCCGATGAAAAAAGATCGAATTATACAAATTATTCGATTCGGATAATACTCTTATCGATTCATAACTGCCACTTCGCATGAAACCAAAACGCCAAAATTTGGGGGACCAAGTAATCCCACGCGACACTTCCTTCGGAATCGAGTCTACTTCACTCGACTGTTCCATTTCAGAATCAGTTGGAATCTTAGACACCCCCTTCTTTGTAGATTTATAAGAACGACTCGCAGAGATTATATCTGGAGAATACCTGGGTTCGATGGAAGAAGGAAGAGGAGGACTATTAGCGAATTGACTTCTACTTCTACAGATTTCTGAACATAAGAAATCCCTCAAAAGGTTTTCCGAGATACCACAGGCTAAGTTAGAATCATTCTCTACAACTTTATCAATAACAACGAGATTCTCTTCCTCTCTCATATCCATTCCGAACCAAGGATCACGAGCTGCTAATCCGGCCAATAGCCCTAAGATATGCGGAAGTATAGCGAATTCCTTAATTGTTGACTCGGTTATTAAAGGTTCCAAATACCAGTTATACAAGTGGTAAAACCTCTTCTTCAGTGTATTACTACCAATAAATGAGGGATCTGCAGGGGAAGTATCTATCAAACCATTTTTCAGAATAGCTTTTCCTATATTGTAAGGAAGTATTTCATATCCAGAACCGAATCGGATTCCGTTACCTATATACGTAACAATTGAATTTTGTCTACGTAAAGCTAATTTAATTGCACTATCGGATACAATCTTTCTTCTTCTAGAAGTAGTGATTAATAATGCTTCATTAGCAGGAGAAAATAGATCTCGTTTGCTATAACCCGTAGTTCCAGACCCAGTACCTTCGAGAAAAGAGGGATCAGCTTCTATTTCAAAGCCTTTGACACGCGAGAGAATTGACAATTCTTTTTGACGCTGACGCCTGTTAGACCCTCGGAGATTTATCAATTAGTTCGACCAATTCGGAGCTATTGAAGCTGGATCTACCTTTGCAGGTACATGAGTCGAAGCAATAACGAGATTCTTGCGAATGCAAGGATTCCTGCGCCCATTACCGATACTCCTCAATATTAGGCAGAGTAAGAATCTGGGATCGGCTTCTAATCTGTGATACAGGCGATTAACATTCAACTCATGAATGTCTTGAATCCATATCGTACAGGGAGACATCTCTTTTGCTATTGCAAAAATAAGATTCAATCGGTTTACGCTCTGTTTCGAAATGAAAGTCCCACGTACATTATTGAAATATGATCTGTTGTATAACAACTTCCTCAATGGCAGTCTCACCGACGGAAAGTAGGAATTGGATGCTATATCCCTAACTACATAAGATCGTCCAGTTTCTATGGGTCCTACTAGTGGAACTCCTTCAGATGGTAATAATCCTGATGAAAGCAAAATAGGTACGTCACGACATGGAATATTCGGAATGCCTTTTCGTCTCATTGTCGCTGAAAGGAGAATATTTCTTTCAAGGGCAAGAAGAGCCCACTTCTCCGCAGGATCCAACTCACAGATCTCGTAATTTGATAGATCATTTTGACGAATCCGAAGTAGGTATGACAAAAGATTAGATCCTTCTTCTGGGGTGGGTTCGTGATTAATCCCACCGCTCAATGAATCGTAATTGGAATTTAATTTCGATTCATACTTGGAAATAGTTTTATTTGTCACTAGATATTGAGTCAGTAATTGTTTATTAATCTTAAGGGTGTCGGAGCTTTTCCTACGAAGTATCCACGAATCTAGTTCATTTTTCACAAGGTAATAGAAGATTATATTATTTGTATAATTCAGGAATCTCTTCAGGGAATGTATCAGTAGATCTTTCGTTTACATTTACCTTGTCGAGGGAGAATACATTACCTTTTCCAGATAAAACCCACGCATTGGGTCTATTAAATATCCGGTGATATTGAAACGTTTCCACAAGTGAGGGGAATTGGAACCCGAAACAGCAGATAAATAATGCTTGAGAAATGCAAGAACAAATAATATCGAGAAAACGAGGTAGGATGGGGCATACTTATTCGAAAATCTAAAGACTGACCATCTCGAATGCGACACCTGCGTTTAGTTAGTAATTTCTTCGAAAATAGAGAGATCTATTTTAGATAATACGTTACTGATGGAATCGTTTCTGAATCTTGATCTTAGGCTTAACGATAAACAAGCTCTAGCATTACCTATATCCTCAGCAACTCTTTCCGTAATTCCGGGGAAAGTGTAATTCAAGTCATCACTTACTTTGAGTACTATTTCTGGATATATCTCTCTAATCAGATCATAAAAGTATCTCCACCAGTTAGGGGTGAAAAACCGAGGTATATATTCTCCGAATGGGCTCCATTTCTCGCAGATATTGTCTCTCCAAAAGATCCAAGAGATCTTATATTTGTTTAAATCCTTTGATAACTCATCGAAATTAATGAGATGAGATGGAAGAATAGGTTCTTTTTAGACACGTGTATCTGCAAGCCTCGTATTTTCGTACAGAACCTTCTCTCCAGTTAATCCTGTTGGAGATCTTGATGCTACACTGCTGCATAATGAGAATTTCTTTGACCAATAAAGCGTCTCAGATTCTTCTGATTCCCAAAAATAACCAATGTGTGAATCATTTTGATAGAATTGATTCCCAATAGAATCATTCCTCGAGTTTGATCTCTTCTCAATGGATCCCTCCGAATCGACTTGATCCACTCCCGAATTTTTGAGACGGGGTCGAGATCGCCAATCAGCCGATAGCTTAGAGTTTATCAATGTTCTTTCCAAGTAATTTCCATCGCTACCACATGAAGATAGAGACGAATCTCCCGTTTCGCGAGGAGATAAGTTCAACCCCGTCAGTAGTCCTCTTAGATCCGAAATAGAGTCAAGAAATCTATCTGAATGAGTTAGTGGTGGTATCGCAGATTCATCCAGATCAGATGGAGTCGATTCGGTTGTTGCGAGTATATGATCAATAGTTTCCCTTTCCGTTCGTTGCGAGGAATTGGGTAACAACGAATCAGACACTTGGGATTGAATAGATGAAGTGATATTTTTTGTATCTAAGGATCCTATTTCAAGAGATGGGATGACTTCATCACCGGAGCCCGTATACGAATTCTCTAAGATGTCAGAGTAACTACTGCTGTATCCTCCAACCAACGAATCCCTTCTTCTGATTATTGAGATAAAATCCCTTCCGGCACAGTTCAATACGGGTAAATGCGAGTAATCTATAAAGTTTGGTGTATCTACTTCATCGGAAATGGATCCCGAAATACTCCCAATATTCCTATTCGAACCTTTCCCATAATTCAAATTATCCAGAAACAGATCCCAATCCTGCCTTCCCGTAGCGGAATAAGCACCATTCGGGAGTTTTGTTCCAATACATTCGATACAGGATGATTCAACAAGAAATGGATTAACTGCGGGTTTTAGGAAGATTGAGGAGCCTACCGATTCTTCATCCATTAACAATCCGGACTCGATGAAGAAACTATCTTTTCTACCGAAGATTCTCTTGAGAAAGGATATCTTCTCATCGAGGTTGAGTGAACTCAGAAGGAAATCAAGCAGTGGATAATCTATATTGTTCAATTTATAGACAAGATAATCAATCCCATCTGTCGAAGCTTCTTCACTAATATACTTGGGAATAATGATTCGGTAAATAGATGATATATTGGTAAATTCCTTGGGATACTTGTTGTTCCTCCCAGCCGTACTACGAATAGTGATACCAATATTATTTAGTGCTAATATCGACAGATCATAGATTGATCTACCTAAGTCGGATCTTATTTCTGCGAATACTCTCTTGGAAGGGGAAAAAGACAAGTCTCTGATTGTATCAAGCCACCTGTGCACATTTGACCGAACATCTGGATATTCATCAATTGGGGAAATAATACATTCATGCAACAAACGCTCTATGTTACCCCTCCATTCCAATAATCTCTATTCAATTGCAATTCTTGTTACACCAGTAGATCCCTCGCCCCCCTCCCGGCTACCCAATTGATAGTTGATTCTGGATAGATATTCACTAGCTAATGTACAGAAATAGTCACGCGAAAAGAGCGTGTATACTGAGTAGAGAGATATTAACCTATTTCGTTCATATACCCTAACTAGAGAGTATGTTGAAGATATGTTACCTCCCTCTCCCGATTCATCTGAAAAAGTAGGATTTTCACTTCCATCAGTTCTTTCTACAGGTACATCGAAAAGGATCTCTAAACGGTTTGAAATAATCTTATCAAGATCGAAGTATGCGCCATTTTGCATCTCTGATTCCTCGTCAAGTATTCCACCAAATGATAGATCTCCTCTCGATAGAAAGGCTTTCCTAGGTTCCTCGCTACTACTACCAATTCTTACCTTACTGGAAATCAAATTCGATTTTTTAACTCTTAAAAGAAATCCAGTCAGTCGGTTTCTTGATTCATTTATTAGTTGTGAATAGGCGTGTAGAATAGAAAATTCCCCCTCATTTCCGTGGGAATCTAACCCCAATAATTGGAAGAACCACTTACGATTCTAGGAAGAATCAATACATTTATTGGAATCATTTTCTGCTATTCCCGCTACAGAAGGGGAGAAAGGATCTCCCAACAATAAAGGAGAGTCGAGTGTAAAATGCCGACAATCTCTCTCTACTTTCCATAAATGAGATATTCTTCCGATACCGAAAGACACGGAATTCTTATATCATTCTTCTGCCAAATATGTCTTAATAGGAGTTCCATCGGCGGTGGGACCCATACCTAGTTCATGTATAGATGATTCTGTTGAAAAGCCGTGACTCACCGCCTCTGGAGAATCATCAGTGGATATTGCTCTTTCCTCCGGAGAGTAACTGCCTACAAAGCCATTTCCAGATCTTTTCATTGAATCATATTCTGGATTTCTCTCCTCACTTCAACTAGATAAACAAGTATCTTCGATAGGTATCTCCTTCCCAACCTTCTGATTTCTGGAATCAGACTCATCCCTTGAGTTGCTATGAAAAGCCTCCAATTCTCTAGATGTCTCTATTTGTGAGGAGACATACTTCGAGAACATACTTCGAGAAACCACAGGAAATTTCTAGTAATATACTTGGTACCTCAGTGAGTAATTGATTATCCGATAGATAATCAAGTTCGATAAATCTCTTTTCTAAGAGAGATCTCGTTAGATTCAATTCGCGCTCATCCTTATTCCATGGAGAAGGACTTTGGTGACAGGAATGCCACATATAAAAATCGGCGTAATCCCGGAATAGTGTCCAACTCCCCTCGTCAATGGAATTTAACCAATCTCTTATATCGCTATAGGATAGGGATACACCATCACGAGATGACATTGTATTCTTATGGGGTGGAAATAGAGACAAATTGGAGAGACCCTTCCGCTCGGAATAGAACGGTGATTCATCTCCCTGCCGATCTACTGAATCCCTGGATTCGAGTAACATTTTGTCCCAAAAGTCCGATATTACGGGAATGAAGGAATCGCTTCTTAATGTTGCTGTTTGTAGCCAATTAACCCTTTGCTTGTCATGGATTTTCCGGAGAAGTAACGAATCAGAATCATTTTAGTAACAGTCATCCTTACGAAGTATCACATTTATATAGAATTCAAAAAACTCATTTGAATCTTCTAGATTCTTATCCCCCAGTGATTTTTCAATCCTCTCAGTCACATCTCTGGATATATTCTTGATGGGGAGTGGATCCCTCATCAGCCGGACCCTCCATCCATCTGAAACCGAAGGATCCATCGCACTATATATGGGAACTTGCGGTTCTTCCCTCGTCGAAGTTGTGGAAATATTTCCGTTTGAATCCGAATAGTAAGAATTACGTGTCTTTCCCTTTCTATCCTTTTCAGCAGGTGAGCATCTTATTGATAGAGAAAGAGGATAGAAGGATTCAACAGAATTTGTTGCTGGTTTTTTTACTACTCCACCAGTTCTATTAATTAGTTTCGCTAGATCTATAGAACCTCCTTCGATCAAATTTCTCTCACCTGAACGATGCATAGGAATTGGTATTGTTAGTAACATCAGGATTCCCGGAGTCACGCTATTACCCCGCTTCATTGAATCGCGCAGATTCCGTAAAAAGATTGAACTCAGAATTCATAAGTCAAATAATTTGATGGAGGGTTCATAACTGGAGAATAGACCAATTAGAAATTCCCCTAGATCTTGATTTTTCAATGATTCAAATGAGTAGTGGAATCCATCGGTTTCTGCTAACTTCGGAACTTCAGAGAATAAATCTGGACTTCTTACTTTTTCTTCTCCCACTTCTCTTACCTCATGATCTCTCTTCACTTTATCTATATGTGGTAGATACTACCCACCTCTCACATTCCATTATATAGATAATATCGAAAGATTCAAGGCCCAATGGAGTGAGTACTTTCGATGTGGTGATTTGTGGTGTGTATTCGTACCTACCTGAAGCTGTCTCGGGAATCTCGAATTGTTGAAGAAACCTATCTATGTCTTATCTATCTCCTCATCAACTTATTTTATTCCGAGTGATAAAGACGAGTTCTCCAACCTGATGGGCGAACGACGGGGATTGAACCCGCGCGTGATGGATCCACAATCCATTGCCTTGATCCACTTGGCTACGTCCGCCCCCTACTTTCCCTATTCAGCTTTCTTAACTGGGAGAGAACAAGATCTACTAGGGTCATTCATTCGATGCGCGTACGTATTATTCGTCTATATATTAATACAAGAAAAAATATGTTAGGTGAAAAATGTATTCTCAATCTATTCCAGTGGGTACGGGACTACAAGCGTTCCGCTAATCAGAATGAGAATATCTTTGATTCCCATTCTCTGTAATCCTAGAAGGGTGTTTCAAAGATTCCCCAGAATCCAAGATTGGAAACTGATAATTGTAAGATTATGGCGAGATATTACTATTATTTCTATTCATTCCATCGGACGAATCTCCATTAAATACCAAACCTTATGCGAGGTTTGGTATTTAGTGATGCTGCACGACCAGACAGGTATTATCCGTTTACAGAAGGAGCTTCAACAGAAGCTAAGTCTAGAGGGAAATTATGAGCGTTACGTTCATGCATAACTTCCATACCTAGGTTAGCACGGTTGATGATATCAGCCCAGGTGTTAATAACACGACCTTGGCTATCAACCACGGATTGGTTGAAGTTAAAACCATTCAAGTTGAATGCCATGGTGCTGATACCCAAGGCAGTAAACCAGATGCCTACTACGGGCCAAGCGGCTAAGAAGAAGTGCAGAGAGCGAGAATTGTTAAAGCTGGCATATTGGAAGATCAAACGGCCAAAATAACCGTGAGCAGCTACGATGTTGTAGGTCTCTTCCTCTTGACCGAACTTGTAACCTGCATTAGCAGACTCATTCTCAGTAGTTTCTCTGATCAAACTAGAAGTTACCAAAGAACCATGCATAGCACTGAATAGAGAGCCGCCGAATACGCCAGCTACACCCAACATGTGGAAGGGATGCATAAGGATGTTGTGCTCAGCCTGGAAAACGATCATGAAGTTGAAAGTACCAGAAATTCCTAGGGGCATACCGTCAGAGAAACTTCCTTGACCGATTGGGTAGATCAGGAACACAGCGGTAGCAGCTGCAACGGGAGCTGAGTACGCAACAGCAATCCAAGGACGCATGCCTAAACGGAAACTAAGTTCCCACTCACGACCCATGTAGCAAGCTACACCAAGTAGGAAGTGAAGAACGATCAGTTCGTAAGGACCACCATTGTATAGCCATTCATCAACGGAAGCTGCTTCCCAGATTGGGTAGAAGTGTAAACCGATAGCTGCAGAAGTAGGAATGATAGCACCGGAGATAATGTTGTTTCCGTATAGCAAAGAACCGGAGACAGGCTCACGAATACCATCGATATCTACAGGGGGAGCTGCGATGAAAGCAATGATGAATACAGAGGTTGCGGTTAATAAGGTGGGAATCATTAAGACACCGAACCATCCGATGTAAAGACGGTTTTCAGTGCTGGTGATCCAGTCGCAGAAGCGACCCCATAGGCTTGCGCTTTCGCGTCTTTCTAAAGTTGCGGTCGTGGTAATTTTTGGTTTTCGAAACGATTGGTGATTACCCAAGCTGATGAGCCTGTTGATCCATAGTATATCACAGAATCCCACCTGTGTCAACTAATCTAATATTGATTGAATATCCGAAGAAACGGGAAGACTTCCCTTTGTTTTCGCACGATACTTCTTCAAACCTTGACTCTCTTTTCAGACGCATTTCCCTTTTATTATCATAAACCACGGGAAAGTCAACGTTAGTTCGGCTCCTCGAGTACATCATGGGAGATGCCAGCTTTGCCTTAGATGTACTACGACTCAATCATCGATTCGAGGTGAGGGACATACAGGATAAATATCTGCTGGCGTTGCCTGACATCCCCCCCCCCCCCCGAGGTGAGTAGTCCGCCCCAGGCGGAGATAGTTGAGAATGGTGGGAGTCGCGGGGATGCGGGCAGTGCCAATCATGTCGATCATGTCGATTGTGTCGATTGTGTCGATCATTCTAGTCATGTCGATCATGTCGATCATGTTGATTGCGTCGATTGCGTCGATCACTTTGGTCATGTCGATCATGTTGATCATGTCGATGATGTTATGGACTTTACGATTCGACACTAGTCTTTCTCTTTTTCATGAGGTACTATACCAGTGACAAAATTTCCCCTATGACTTGGATATTCTTTCTCCCATTATTTAATTTCTGCTTATCCATATGCTTCTGGCGTATCTTGATTCCTAATACCCTGCGCTCCGGAGTAGAAGGTTTCAATCCACCAATAAGAGGTTGTGGATTGAAACGAACCCGGAACTAACGGAAATGGGCAAAAGCCTTATTAGCTTCTGCCACCTTGTGAGTCTCCTCCTTCTTCCGTACAGCACTACCAGAATTTCTGGCAGCATCCATTAATTCATCACTTGATCTTAAAGCCATACTTCGACCTGAACGTTTTCGACACGCGATCAATAACCATCGGATAGCCAAAGCTCTTCCTTCTGCAGGTACTACTTCAACGGGGACTCGATAAGTCGATCCACCTACACGTTTGGATTCTGTTACTATATCGGGAGTTACCCTACGTATTGCTTGTCGCGGGACAGACAGTGGATTCTTATTCGTCTTTTCCTTAATCCGCTTCATAGCCTGATAGAGAATCTGATAAGCCAATGATTTCTTGCCATCTTTAAGAATACGATCAACCAACATGTTTACTAATCGATTACGATAAATCGGATCCGATTCTATATTTTTCTTTTTGTTCGCTACATTGCTCCGGTGTAACATGAGTTTACAGATATGTCGGATTCCGATTCTATCTCGACTGTATCTTAGAATCTTATTTGGGCTTTTTCACTCCATATTGTAGGGTGGATCCGCCGGTTAGTCGAGGATCTCCCCCCAAACTGCACGTGCGACTTTCATCGAATGCAGCTTTCCATATGATTGAATAGAAAGTCTTGAAGTAAGTTCGGGTTACTTCAATGAATCATATTTACTCATTAGGCATTGAGTATCCGTTTCCTCTTCATCATCCCACGAATAGGAGAAGGGAAATCCCGTATTTCATTTATCTCACCAAGAATGTCCGTGGGTTTATTGATCCAATTACCAAATGTTCACAAAACCTCCACTGAATCTCCATAATCGTAGTCCGAACTCGTTCTGAGAGAGAGAAGACATTCGAAGATTTTCCAAATAAATGGGAGTCCGGGTAAGACTCAACTTACTGGAATGCAATACCCTGGACACCGAGTTGTTTCACACGAATAAGATAATAATCAATCTCCGTAATAGCAGGCTTCGGTCCCCTGGCAACATTCCCACTATCGGGTC